>NC_043713.1:30477212-30489319 GCF_006229205.1 Suricata suricatta | reverse complement strand
TGGTTTGCCCAAGCTAAGATGAAACCACATCATGAATCAATTAGCATTTTGCATTTTCTTTCATTATCTACTCAAAATCATGCCTACTGCACCTCTAAACATTTCATTAAATCCAATTATACAGCAAACACTCCCAAAATAAACTTACTTTATTTTTAATCTAATGATGAGCCTGTCTCCAAATCTGATTTTCGAATCTTTTTTTCTTTTAAAAAGCTCATTTTTATTTTTATTAGAAAAGTAGTGCATGGTTATTATGGAAAACCTCAAAGTATGGAAAAGTTTAAGGAGGAAACTAAACATACTTTTAATCTTATTAAGTTTTAATATTTTGGAATATTTCTTTTCAGTTTTTTTTTTTGTGAGTCTATTTAGATGCATTCATTGAATTTACATGGTGCATATAATTTAAAATCCTCCCTTTTTTCCTCTAACACTGTTTTGGCCATTTTCTTATGAGACTAAAACTATTGGGAAAGGTTATTTTAATAGCAGTAGAGTTTACCGTCTTAGGGATAAGTCTGAATTTCTTTTTAGATAATTTCTTTTTGTTGAATTTTAGATTGTTAATTTTTTGCTACTATAGATTGTGCTGCAAAGTATAATTTTTAAAATAAATGTTTATCTTTACATAATTGTGATGTTTCCTTAAGGCAGATTTGTTGCCTTCAATCTTTATTTTGAAGGGCAAATCCATCCCATAAACTTAATAATAGTATTTTGGTCTGTTTATTGAAGGTGGAGAAATAGTTAAGATCCCAGTTTTGAACTTTGCAATATGCTATAAAAATGTACATAGTATGGGGCACTCAGTCAGTTAAACATCTGATTCCTTATTTTGGTTCAGTTTATGATCTCACAGTTTGTGGGTTTGAGACCCGTGTTGGGCTCTATGCTGACAGTGTGGGACCTGCTTAGGATTCTCTCTCCCTCTCTCTCTTTGCTTCTCCCCTGCTTGTGCATGCTCTAAATAAATAAATAATCTTAGAAGAATTTACAGAGTACTCAACACCAAAAAAAAATCCAATTTTAAAAAATGGGCAGAGGACCTAAATATACATTTTTTCCAAAGAAAATATACAACAGACACATAAAATGATGCCCAACATCACTAATCATCAGGGAAATCCAAATCAAAGCCACAATAATACAGCAGTCAGAATGACTAGCATCAAAAAGACAAGAAATAACAAGTGATATAATAAGTGGCAAGGAAGAAAGACAAAGGAACACTTGTGCACTGTTGGCGGTAATGCAAAGTGGTACTGCCACTGTTGAAAACACTATGGACGTTCCTCATAACATTAAAAATAGAAATACAGTATGATCCAGTAATTCCACTACTGGCTATTTATCCAAAGAATATTAAAATACTCATTCAAAAATATATATGCACCCCTATGTGTATTGAAGCATTATTTACAACAGTCAAGATGTAGATTAATGGATAAGGAAGATATGGTATATATATATTATGAAATATTACTCAGCCATAAAAAAGAATGAGATCTTGCCACTTATGACAACACGAATGGGCCAAGAGGGTATTCTGCTAGGTGAAATAAGTCAGACAGAAAAAAGACAGATACTGTATTATTTCACTTTATGTGGCATCTTAAAAAAACAAAACAAAACAAAACAAATGATCAAACAAAGCAGAAACAGACCCTTAAATACAGAGAACTATCTGGTGGTCGCCAGAGAGATGAGGAGTGGGGTGGTGGGCAAAATGGGTGAAGGGAGAGTGGGAGATACAGGTTTCCTGTTATGGAATGAACAAGTCATAGGGTTGGAAGTTACAGCAGAGAGAACACAGTCCATCGTATTGTAATAGTGTTGCATAGTGACAGATGGCAGCTATACTTGTGATGAGCATAGTGTAATGTATCGAGCTGTTGAATCACTATGTTGTACACTTGAAACTAATGTAACATGGGGTGTCAACTACAATTTTAAAAAATGAACAAAGCACATGTACATGTATATGGAAAGTGAGAGCTCTGTGTTCTAGTACATATTTAAATCTTCTATTATTATATACTTTAATAGGGTTTGTATTTTCAATAATCTCCTTAATTACACTGAGTTAGTGATGAGTGGTCCTATGTGACACCAATTTTCCCACTGAAGTGTCAAGATTGCATTTTACTCTGAAACAGTAAACATGTATTTAAAGTACAACTGAACACATGGACTTATGCCTTCATCATATCATGAAAAAAATATATCATATTACTTTTTCTTGAATGTTGTGTAGGGAAACCATTGTTGAACACACAGTTTGAGAATAACCATAAGTAGCATGTAAATTAGTGAAATTTTTAAAGACCCTTGGCATCTAAGAATCCTGTTTTTTAAAAGAAGTGAAATCTGTTTATTGTAAAACATATAATTAACCTTCAGTGGAAAAGGATACAAGGAATATCTCAAATGAAGAGAAACATTGAGTTCAGATGATTTGAGGATGAAAGGAAACTGGTTATAGGTAAAGTTCTTCCTTTCCTAAAATGCTCAATACAGAAAAAATATTCACATAAAAGAGTTTAGAGATTAAATTACCTTTTCTTCCTTTAGAAAATAGACACAGTCTGGTTCTTTGTGGCAACAGGTCGCTTCTGTAATTGACATGATAAATAAATGGAGCTGGGCAAAACCCGAGGCGGCTGGGAGTTTGAGCCGGGAGTGTTGCATTTATACATTCCAAGTTTCCTTTCTTAACTCATGACTCTGGGGCTGAAATAATGATCTCTTTTTTTCCCTTTAAAATAAATCTTTCCCTGCTTCTAACTATCAGGGGAATATTATGAAAACATTCAGAACTAACATTACAGAGCTAACATAGCTAAAAACCGTGCATCAGCATTGTGAAAAGGCCTATAATCCCAGAGAGAAAAAAACTCCAAACATTATCAGCAGTGCAGGGCTCTTTACTGTTGATTCTGAGAAACCGTAAGTTTGGGATTCTTGCTGCTCATTTAAGCAAAAATAAAGCTACTAAAAACAGAAGAAGAAAGAAAGAAAGAAGAAAAAGAGAGCCACAGAGAGGAAACTTCTTGGCATTCACATGGGTACCTCGTGACCAAAGAGCCTGTCATATACTCACAGGATGAGTATTACTGTAAGGGAGCGGTGGAGAGGGGAGCATGGAAAGAAGCAAAGACAGAATAGAAGCTTCAAGCTTCTGGGGTGTTGCTTCCTCCTCCGTGCTGCTTTGCTCTTCCAGAGAAGAATATAAACGGCAGACACCAGTCTTACTGCACTACGTCTTCCCAGTGGGCATGGGACTGAGTAGGGAATCTCAAGCACCCAAGCTAAAAAAGCAGATGTCCTCTGAATCACTATGACTGCCTGCCCCCAACCCAACACACAAATTAAACCAAATTCCACTATCTCTTTATGAGTTCTCTGGTTCCTTTTGGCATTTGGTTACTTCCACTCTACTTGCAAAGTCCATTGTGCCTATTTCTGTTATAGCACGCACAATTTTGAGAGAGAGAGAGAGAGACAGCATGTGTGTGTGTGTGTGTGTGTGTGTGTGTGTGTGTGTGTGTGTGTGTGTTTCAGGCAAGGGGTAGCTTTTTAATTTTAAAGTCTTACCACTTGATTATGAACTCCTTGAGAGTACCCTTGAATCCCTAAAACATTGCAAAGTACCTGGCACGTAGTCGACATATGACAGTAATGGATTTTTATTGAGCAAGTACTAACTTTCAGGAATTGTGCTAAGTAATTTTATATGGATACTAAACAAGTTTAAAGGAGTTAAGGAAGTCATCCAGGGTCACCAGCTAATGAGGGCAAGTTTAGCCCCAGGCGTTAGGCTTCTGACAAGCAACAATGCCTCACACATTTGTTAAATGAATATGGAAAGGTCTTTTTCTCTCTCCTCATTGTGATATCTAACTGTGACTATAGACAGCCAATATTCTAATAAAAGGAAACTGGAAAAATCTATCTTTTCACTAGCATCAAAACACTATTTACCACATCTATATACTGAGATTGCCTTAGAAATGGTTCCTGCCTTCTAGGAAGCTGGAATCTAGGACAATCACATTAGGGGAGGCAAGATACATGAAAGACATACAGCCTAAAGAATAAAAGCATTACCCTATATATTAATGGACCATAAACTACGACGTAGGGGGCCTCACTTTATAAGTTACACTTAAAACTACAGCAGGAACATTTGATACACATCAGTATATACGTGTGTTTGTGTGTGTGTATACATCTACACTTCTGCATATATATATACTTTGTACATATATGCATATAATTAAGTATATACCTCTATATGTATATATACACACGTATGCTTCTGCACATGCAAGTGTATGCATAAAACACACACACACACCTAGACATGCATACATACACATGGCACGGGGATTCATTATTGAAGGGTGTCTCTACATAAGAATCTACCTCTATTTTTCCGTTCTCTCCTCTATAAAATGGGTTGTTGTGAGGATTAAATGAGATAAAAAGTGCTTTGAGGGGCGCCTGGGTGGCTCAGTCGGTTAAGTCTCCGGCTTCAGCTCAGGTCAGATCTCACGTCCGTGGGTTCGAGCCCCGCGTCAGGCTCTATGCTGACAGCTAGTTCAGAGCCTGGAGCCTGCTTCAGTTCTGTGTCTCCTTCTCTCTGCCCCTCCCCCTCTCATGCTCGGTCTCTCTCTGTATCAAAAATAAATAAAACATTAAAAAAAAAAGTGCTTTGAATGCAATCTGTACCCTGACAGTCCTTTAATAGATGATCACAACAGAGGGAGGTATCCTTCTGAGATTAAAACTAGCACTCCAGTGAGATGACTCTCCAGAGTAGAGCTATCATGGACCGTCTGTCCACCCACTTTGAAAAACTCAGGACCAGGGCACCTGGGTGGTTCAGTTGGTTAAGCTCAAATTCGGCTCAGGTCATGATTCACGGTTCGTGAGTTCCAGCCCCATGTCGGGATCTGGGCTAACAGCTCAGAGCCTGGAGCCTGTCTTCAGATTCTGTGTCTCCCTCTCTCTCTGACCCTCTTTTGCTCATGCTGTCTCTCTCTCTCTCTCTCAAAAATAAATAAAACATTTTAAAAAAACTAAAAAGAAAAAAAAGAAAAACTCAGGACCACTGTGAGTACATTAAGCCTTGCCTGTGTTGCCCTCAGGGCTAGAAGTCCAGGCTCTTCATCATCACCTGAATTCTCACTCCTATTTAGTTACGCCATCCCCAATCTGACTCACTTTCATCTCGTCTTCCTGAATCCTTTCCCTGGACCTTTTGGAACAATCTTCTGCAACCAGAGGGTAACCTCAACTCCATTTCTGGAAAATACCTTCACCTCTACGCCTATGCAAAGTGTGTCTATCTTGTTGGCGCACCATGCCCCCTCTCAAATGGAGGCTGTTATTTCTATTTTTCATCTTCTATACCACCTCCTTCAGGGCCAGGAGGTAGGTTAGATACTCATGTGATCCCCGCCACAGCTTCCAGACATTTCTCCTTCATCCTCCTTCATGCTAAGGTTAACTTATCCATAGGGCATACTAGGCACAGTAGACACAGTCCTTGTCTTGCTTTTAGGGGACTAGGAAAGTATTTCAATTTGTTTTAAAATTGGAATAAAAAAATGAATATAATCCAACCTGAATTGTATTCATCTTTTACTAAAACAGTTGTAAAATATACTTTTTTATATACCGCATATATACATATATATATACACACACACACACCATATATATATACATATATATATATATATATACACCATAACATGGTCCTGCTTTAAGCTCTTTCCAAGCTCCTGCTGTCAAGGTCTGTCACCTCTACTCCCCTGCAAACCCACTAATGACCAGGGTTCTGTCCTTATTAACCAAGGACCTGAGATCCAGCTGACTTTTCCTCTCCATCCAAACTCTAATATCCGGAGTTGGCCCAAGTATGTACTAAGGCATTAAAGCAAGAGGCTTCACTTCTAGAACAGCCTCCCCACTGGACTGGAGAAACTATGTGTGTATTTTGGTGGGTATCAGTGTGAAGACCAAGGATAGGGACAGGGCCAAGGACTGAAACCCTTGTTTATTATACATATCTCCCACTCAGTCCAGATCATTCAAACATTGTGGAGGGACTGAATCTGCAAGCAGAGGAACTTGGCAGACTTGATGAGAAGAGCTGGGGAAGGCAGAGGGAAGGGTAGCAATTGAGGCTAAAGACAGGACAACCGTTATGGGTCTTTCAGCAATTACTCCCTCCCTCACTGCGCCCTCAGCCACTCTCCTATATATACTGGATACGGTAGCAGGGCTGGGTGAGCCGAGGGAGGGGGGCCAGGTGGGTATGTTCATGGCCCAGTTCTCCGCAGGATCCCCTTGTGCTCCAGTCCTCGCTCTGTAGACCGTGTGCCTTCAGCTCTGAGGGCCAGTGTTCTGAGAGCCTCACTGAGTTTTCAAGGTGCTTCAATGCATCCTGTAGGGAAAGCAAATGCTCATCACAATGGAGGGTGAAAAAAATCCTGAATCCTTATTTCCCCTGAAGCTTGCTAAGTTCTTGAAGTGCAAAGTAGTGAGAAAGGCTCAGTGTGTGTGCAGAGGGCTCTTCAAGCTGTAAAAGCCAGCCTGAGAGTGGTAGGCAGCACTCACTAGGTAGGTGCGGGAGAAAGCCTCCTCTTCAAAAGGCAGGAGGCAAGGTAGCAGCAGATGGGGCAGAGGTGTTTGCGTTAGCCAGGGCTGGATCCTGGGACTGCTCTGTTGGGAAGGGTGATTGCCTGGGGTCAGAGAATGACCCTGCCCCAGGCATGTCTCTCTCCCTTTTCTCTCTTCCTCCCTTTGTTAAAAAACAGATTTACATCAGGAAAACAGCTAGCTTCCTAATGCTGGAGACTGCCTCTGTGAAGATATAATCTCTGATTGATGGGGGGTTGGAGGGAAGGAAAAAGACCAAACAGAGTTTATGAATTCATGTAAGATTCAGATCACGTCAGGGGCCTGCCAGTCTCCTTAGGCATAAAATCCAGCAAGGCAGAGATCAGCACTGCGTGTTGATGTTTTCCTTGAGCCCCCTTTCCTCTACATCTCCATTTACTCACTCAGCAACCTACTGGACTTGCATAATAGAGGAGCCCCATCACTCCTTACAGAAAGCAAAACAGGAGTGGAAATTCTTGCTTTTTTTAAATCACTACACTTCTCTGGGGACTTCATCAAAACTGAACATACTGATTCACTTTTAAAGAAAGTTTCATCTAAGTTACTTCCAGTGGGATGCCCTAAGGTTATTTAGTCTACTATTTGTCTTAATACTTAATTTTTTTTAAAGGTTATTCATTTATTTTGAGACAGAGACAGCATGAGTAGTGGAAGAGCAGGGAGAGAGAGAGAGGAAGAGGGAGGGGGAGAGAGAGTGAGAACAAGAGAAAGAGAGAGAGAGAGAATCCTATGCAGGCTCCTCACTGTCAGCACAGAGACCAAGAACTCAAGAAACCATGAGATCATGACCTGAGCTGAAACTGAGAGTTGAATGCTTAACTGACTGAGCCACCCAGGTGCCCTTCAGTATTTAGAATTTTAGCATATTAATAAAAAAGGGAATTTTTAAATGTTCATCATCACTCACCTAGAAGGAATTACTCAAAAGATAATCAGTTTAATATCAAAACATTTTTTTTTTGAGTGCCAATATCTGACTGGCAGTTTCCGGGTCCTTTCATAAGCATAAGAAATAATAAGGTCATATTCCATATTGGTCAATGTGGAGTGTCAAAGCAAATACATGAAATAATAGCAAAAACAAAAAACAAAAAACATTTTGTACAAACAGGCAATACAATGTACATTACACATTCTAGGTTTCCACACAGGAATTAAATAAATAAAGCTTACATTTCCTGTATAGTAATACTGACCTGTAAATACATCATGCTATTTCATAATGTTGGTCACCTAATTCGTATAATATGCAAATAATCTGGTTAAAATGAAATCTTAAAAGGTGAGGTCTTTTTTTCCTTTTTAGCTGAGATCATTTGTGAGGCTAATAACAACAACAAAAAACAACAAACCCCAGAAAGATTCTAAGTCATGGCAGTATAAGAAATGAGCATAATCAGTATAAATCAGTAAAAGAAAAACTTGTGTTTTATAGAAGTGACTTCTATAGAAAGGGGATTGCTTCTATGCCTTGCACCAAAAAACACTTTCAGTAATCCTCAAGTCAGCTGGGAATGTGAGAACCAAAACTCATGTCATCAAATGTTCACATGGTACTAAATAACTTTCATGCATCACGTGTCAGTAAAGACAAAAAAAGCATGTTATATAATTTTATCTTCAGAATTTTTCTTTTGCTTTTTTCATAAAAATTTTAATAGTTTTGGCTTAATTATAAATAATTTAATCCAATAAGAATTTTTTTAAACTTTAATCAAGGGGTTATTGTGTAGAGAGAAGTCAGCCATCTCACAGAGGGTCTCAACAGCAGTATGTTCAAACAATAGATGCCAAAACAGCAGGATGAGACTCCAGCTATGGAATGGAAAAAGGCAAGGCAAATAGACTTGACATTGGAACTTGGGTTGAAGAGGAAATAATAATTTCACTGAACCTACAAGTTGTCTATTAAATTCTGGATTTCATTCCAACTTCAGAGCTTTTTGGAGGCACTTGGAATCTGAGATTGGTTCCTGTCAAAGACAAAAACCAAACAAGTGTGGAAATTACTTTTATTCAGGCTAATACCATAGGGAGAATATCCCAGATGGGAAGATCAGAGTTGCTCAGCAGGATGGTATCATCTTAGACTTTCATAGGGAGGAGACCAGTTATAGGTGGGGTGAGGTTGTTTTTTTTTTTTTTTAATAATCAAAGAGATTCTCAGTCAGTTAAATAGGAAATATTTCTCTGTGTATGTAGCTAATTTTTGGACAACAGACAATTTAGTTAATCATCTATGAGACAAAGAATGGAAATTCAAAGGGTCTGTGTCTGATCCTTTTTTTTTAAGAGGTTCATTAACGAACTTTATCTAAGTTCTAGGGAGAAAGGCTGTACTTTGTAGTAAGCCATTTTCCTTGATCATGAAAAGTAGGGTTGTTTATTTGTTTTAATTATCCCTGTTTTCTAGGAACACAGGGCTCAAATACAGTTCACCACTGCCATTCTCAGTCTGGCCACTAATGAACTAAACTGTCTTGCCCCTGAGAGTTCATCTATGAGGCAACCTTATTCACATGGTAGTTTGTTTATTGCTGTATCATCCACTGAGAGCTTCACATTCCTATAAAAGGTACTTTTCAGAGAAAGGTAAAATGATGACTGTCATACAGATGTCATACAGATGTAAAAATTTTGTTTTACTCATTAATCAATGAGGTAACCAAGCAAATACCATAACCAATTCAAAGGTGAATTCAAATACTATTCATAATAGTTTCAGATCAGGAATATTGACATGAATATGCTAATCAAGGCAAAATGGTTTTTTTTTTCCAAAAGTGGCCCAAGGCAGTTTGAATTTGTTAGTAGGCATTATTTTGCATTACTATTTGTTGCCTACAGTTTATAAGGTGATAAAATAGCTCAAAAACATTTTAAAAAAATTTTTAAATGTTTATTTATTTTTGAGAGAGAGAGACAGAGCATGAGTGAGGGAGGAGCAGAGAGAGAGGGAGACACAGAATCTGAAACAGGCTCCAGGCTCTGACCTGTCAGTACAGAGCCCAACATGGGACTTGAACTCACGAACAGTGAGATCAGGACCTGAGCTGAAGTTGGATGCTTAACTGACTGAGCCACCCAGGTGCCCCTCAAAGACATTTTAGTGTTTCAACTAGATTCATACAACCTGTTGGAGTGCCACTAGAATATGCCTGGTTCTTCTCTGAAGTATGATATTTTCTGCATTGCCTTTATGATGAAGTCTGAACTTTTTAGTGTTCTTTTCTAGGCTTTGATTCCTCCTACCTGTCACCCTCTTTCATTGCCTTTCCTCTCTGTTACAGGTTGAATTGTGTCCCCTCAAAATTCTTCTGTTAAAGAATGTGACCTTATTTGGAAATAGGTTCACTAGAAAGAGTTGGTTAAGATGAGCTCAGACCAAATCAGGAGGCACCTTAATTGATTATGACTTGTCCCTATTAAAAGGAGAAATTTGGACACATACATGGATATAGGAAGAAGACCATGTGAAGATGAAGACAAAGATGTTTCTATAAACCAAACAACACAAAATGTTGTCAGAAAACCACGAGCGGGGGGAGGAGCCAAGATGGCAGAGAGGAAGGGAGCTCTGTAAACTTCGTCTGCCCCATTGATTGAACTGAGAAGGACATTACTCTCATCTGCAAGAGCGGAAGGAGAAAATACGGACTCCAGAAGGAAGAGAACCTGAAGGATACCTGAGTGAGTGAGTGTGAACTGGGGAGATTGGAAAACGGGCCAGCCCGAGACGGGCAGGGGAGGTGGCAGCCCCAGCCCAACGCAGGCGAGCGGAGCCTGAGAGACAAAGGGAAGAGACAGAGAGACTGAACACGCTCATAGTACTGTCTCTGGGGAAGAGGTAAAGAACGCTTAACTGCGCTTGGAGAAGCTCACTCCATAGATAACTGCTGGGTAGCCTAAATCCCGAAACCATTTGGCGCAAGGGAAGGAACAGCTTCCAGCCCAGCGCCACCTTGGGAAGGAGTCAGCCACCACTGTAGTGGTGGTGTCAGGGGTGCTCACTTTGACCTTGGTTTTGGGAGTGGGAGCACGCACCTCATTTCCACGGCGCATCTCACCCCCAGCATTGGCCGCATGAACACTGAATCCCGGGTGCCAACAGGGGGAAAAAAAAATAGCCCCCACCTCTACAAGATCCCTGCAGAGAGTTGGTGGCGGTGGAGACCTAGGTGCTGTGCCCAGGCTACAGGAGCTCCCAGCTCATTTCCAGCAGCTTCTGGTGCTGCGGTGCTGCCTCCAGCAACAGCTACGCCCTCATTCCTCCCCCAACTAACGCGATCCCTGCCTGGGGTTGGGTCTGCCACGGTGCACAGGCATGTCACCTCCTGCTGCGCATCTAGCCCCAGGCAGGGGCCACTGCAATCCCAGCCTGAGCCAAGACAAATTGATTCCTCCCCCTAAGAAACCAGCAACCAAAACAAAAACATCTCATCTGTGGTAGCATAAAAAGTGCATGGACTGGAACTTTGAACCGAGGCGGGCCTTGAAAATACAACTTGGCTCAACCGCAGCAAAAGGAGATAGGACTCATTAGAGTGGCCTACAGTTCATAGTTCAGCAAAGCTTGGCGTGACGCCTGCCTATCTAATCTCGGCAGACACCAAGGCGGAGCCTCTGAGAGCAGCCTCCAAGACCTACCACATCAAACCACGCCTATCCAAGAGGGGGAGCTGCCATTTTCGGTTTTTTTTTTTTTAGTTGTTGTTGTTGTTGTTGCTGTTTTTGCTTTTTTTTATAATATTTTTCTTTTTTATACATTTTTTTCTTTTCGCTTTTTTCTGTATGTATTTTTTATTATTATTACTTTTTTTAACTTAAATTTTTAAAAATTTTTACTCCTTATTTTCCTTTCTCCTTTCCCCCCCTTTTATTCTCCTTTCTTCTTTATATAGGAGAATATATCTCAACCCTACCTCACCCCTCAACTGGTCATACACTTTTAGACTGTCCACTGTCCTTTGTTGTCTCTGACACCCTTTAATTTTTTTTTAATTTTTTTCTTCTTTTTCTTTTTCTTTTCTTCTTCTCCTCTTTTCATCTCTTTCCTCTCCATTCTCTTTATTTTCTTTCCCCCTGTTAATGTGTTTGTTTGTTTGATTCATCTGTGCGTTTGTGTGTTACTGTTCCCTCTGTGTGTGTCTGTCTGTTTTCCATCTTAGGGCTACACCAAGAAACAAGCCAAAGTGTGCAAGACAGTGAGTCCCAAATACCGCTGAGTAGGGAAATAAAATATCAAAGGCACAACAAGAGAAACTGAGAGACACCATTAAAAGAATATTTCCTGAAACGACAGGCCCTGGACAGTCAATAAGCCTCCTTTAACAGAGAAATATTAACAGGTGCACAGTGCACAATGAGCTTTCTAAAGGTGACAAGAGACAGAAAACTAGCAAAAATGACAA
>NC_043713.1:30468775-30477112 GCF_006229205.1 Suricata suricatta | reverse complement strand
GACCAAGTTGCCGACACCTTGATCTTGAACTTCTAGCCCCCAGAAGTCCAATTATGAGACACTAAATTTCTGTTATTTTTGTCTCCTGTTTGTGGTACTTTGTTATGGCTTCCATAGCACACTAGTATACTCCCTTACTACTGCGTTTCTTTCCAGTCATCCTCTCCTGAAAAAACTCACACTGTTTCCTTCACCTCCAGTTCTTTTCTTTCCTTCTTTTCATCTATGCTTCTCCTCAGTCACCTGGCCAACTCCTATGCATCCTTCAGATTTTTCTGCTTCATCTTTTCTTCCTCTGCAAACTTTTCCTTGTCTCACCTGTACCCCAAAATGTAAAGAACCATTTTGATGTGCTCCCATTGAACATTATATCACTTTTCATACTTATCATAACTAACTATAGTCAATTCTGGTTATTTACAGTAGCTGTGTTCTATATGGTAGCCATGAACACTGAATTGGTGGATACTGAACTATTGGTCCCAGGGGAAATGCAGAGTTAAGTTCCTGTTTGTCTCTGGTCACAACATTTTCATCATTCAATACATAATCTTGTTTTATGTGTGTCTCTGTTTGAAGACACCTTATTTAGTATGTATTATTGATGCATTAACATTGAATTCATGGCCGACAGCACTATAATTCATGCCTGAATGAAGCTCACCTAACATATGTATTTTCTTTGTAAGTTACATCACAACCTATATTTAGGAACACTTCAGCATGACATGAAAAGTCCATTTTAAACACTGAAGTCATTAATAAATAGAACAAACATTCAAAATAACAAGGCCCTAAGTAAACTGAAAAAGGGACAGTAGTTTACAATATAAGAGCTAAAACATGAATGCAGAACATTACCTTTTTCTATCTCAACTGGGAATGTACAAATTGGACAACTCAATTTTTTGGCTATTCTGCACATGTCTGTGAATGACCACAAAAGCACTGTAAGTATTAAAGATAAATTTCAATTACAGTAGGTAAATTTGTAAATAAGGAATCCATGAATAATGAGAATGATTTTACTAATTTAGTTTTATGCCTTCCCTAGGACACTGTAACTCAGAGAGAGCAGAGGCCATATTACCTATGTCTATTTTCTCTCTAATTGCTATGCTAGGCCCATAGAAATTATTAATAGATATTTGTTGAAAGAATGAATGAATAACAGATGTTGTAATAACAAGCTTCCATGATATTGTACTGTAGAAGATACAAAGAAATTAATTTTGGCTCCAGGATACTGACAAGATAACTATTTGTACATACTTATGCATACCAATTATTAGGAATTTCAAAGATGTTTAGGAGTTTGGAAGAATTGTTTCTGAAGATCAAGGAGGCTAAATGTAATGAAGTTAGTTCATGAAGTATGCGGGACAATGAGAAACGAAGGAAACCCTTTAGGGAGAAAATATAGTATAAGCAAAAGATATGTGGGCAAACATAGGTTGTGCATAAGATGGCAGTTGGGTAGAGAGTAAGAGAGACTACAACTTAAGAAGCTGTAGAAAGTAACTTAGGCTGAAGTAATAATATGGAAGATAAAGCAGGCCCTGGTAGACTTGATTTTTATTTCATTAGATGTGATGAACCAGTAAAGGCTTTTGAGCAAGGGAGGGACAAATTGATACATAAAGTAGGCATGGTGGGGAAACAATGGAATGGATTCTTATCTGGAATTATTGGAAATACTATTAGAAAATTTTTGTTCTTCTTAAGAAGTATCAGAGAAGATCCTCCATAGGCTAGAGTTCTCCTTCAAGAAATGTAAAAAGATTTAAGGAAGGAATGGAGAAATGGAGAAATGGAGAAGCAGAGAGCAGCCAATGTAGATCATAGCTTCCTAGGAAGCCCTAGCCATAAATTTAATTTGGAGCCTGTTAGCATCACAGAGATTCATCTCCCCTGTGAAATCTTCTGGCACACTGTCCTCCAGTTCCAACTCTGTAATTATCAATATGACCTCAACAATTTGCTTTAATCCCCAAAGGATTCAATTTCTGTGTTTCTAAATGAAGAGGAATGGATAGAGCAGATTAGGACTACTGAAGACAGCCTTAGCATCACTCATTAGAAATGAAGGCTCTCCAGGGTCGCTCAGTAGGTTAAGCGTCTGACTTGGGTTCTGGCCACGATGTCCTAATTTGTGAGTTTGAGCCTTGCATTAGGCTCTATGCAAGTGGTGTGGAGCCTGCTTAGGAATGCTCTCTTCATATCTCTCTCTGTCCCTACCTCACTTGCACTCCTCTTTCAAAACAAAAATAAAAACTAAATTGATGGGGTTTTAGACTGATAGGGGTTCAGAGCTGATGGTCAAGAAAGAATTCTTGAGATGTCTTTGGTGCAATAAAAGGGTGATTTTATTAAAGCATGGGGACAGCCAGGGCCTATGGGCAGAAAGAACTGCACTGGGATTGTGAAGAGTGACTGGTTATATACTGTGAAACTGAGAGAGATAAAGTCAAGAGGAAGTTCCTTAAAGGATTTCCATTTGCTAAAGAAGACTCACAGAATACTGGGGACCTAGGTATTGTCAAGCTAAGGTGGTTTTTCCCTCTAGCAAAGCATTATCAGGAAGACAGTAGGCACTTCCTGAAGGTTAGGCTATTGATAAGATTGCCTTTATCTTATAATTTACTAAGATATTTGTAAACTGAAGGAGACTCATATCTTGCATGACTGTGATCTCTCATCAGTTAACCATTTGTTTTCCCTTTTTCTTTGTTCTTTGGCAATCAGGAGTGCCTGAGGAATGTCACACACACACACCCGGGTAAGAGCAGGATTGTTGGGGTGGGGCGGGGGGGGGGGGGGGTGTTAGCTTGCCTAGTGCTCTCTCATCAAAACTAAAAGAAATAGAGACTCTCAGATCCCATGTCCCACATTCACTGAATCAAATACATGCTAATCTAGAGTGGCTCTTTCATTCTCTTTGGTGAGCAAATAAGGTCAATTCTCATTATTCACAGATTCCATATTTACAAATTTTCTTGCTCACTAACATTTTTTGGTAACCCCAAAATCAATATTTGTAGCCATCATAGACATGCACAGGGAAGTGAAAAGTCTGAGTCACCAGATGTGCACATTCCCAGTTGAGATCAAACAAGGCAATGTTCTGACTTCTTGTTTCCACTTTTCATAATGTAAACAAATGGACATTTTGTAGTGTCCTAGTGCCATGCTGTGGTTGTTTCCTCCCCCCCACCCCCCATGGCAATTTCACTGTTTTTACAAAAAGGCCTCCAAGTGCAGTGCTGAAGTGCCCTCTGGTGTTTCTAACACAAGAATGTAATGTGTCTCATAGAGAAAATACACGTGGTAGGTAAGCTTCATTCATAGATGAGTTATAGTGCTTTGGCCATGAGTTCAATGTTAACAAATCAATAGTACATGTGTTAAATAAGGTGTCTTTAAACAGAAACAAAGATCAAATAAGGTCATATATTCATTGTTTGATGAAAATGTTATGATCAGAGGCCTGAAGGAACATAACCCTTTATTTCCCCTAAGAGCAATATTTCAATATTCACTAATTTAGTGCTCTGTGACATTATAGAACATAACTACTATGAATAACAAGAATCAGTACGCCCCCTACTGGCTGAAGATAAAGGTAAAATCTGAACACAAAAAAATAGAAAAAGATTTTATTCAAAACTGGTCTTTGAGCAAACATTGAGAGACAAATAGAAAATAATTTCATAAAACAGCTAAAACTTAGCTCCAGTTCTAATCTATGAAGTCTGGAAAGCCTCTGTTTCCTCTTAACTGCTGTGAAGAGCCCCAGGTTGAAGAGCACTTTTGTGTTGTTTTGTCTTCGTTGGTTCCCAAACTGGGGAGTTCCCTGGAGAAATATGAAACTGCTTCCCTCTCCCCCAAAACAGAGAGCCAGGAGAAATGTGGAGACAGAGGCTGGCTCCTCCAGATTGGGAAGCTGTGGGTTAGTAAGCAAGGGAATTACCAGCAGGTTTGTCTTGGGTGCCTCACAAGTAGAGCCCTGCGGTTGCTCCTTAGAATCTTGACAGTTTATACTGAGGCCTTTAGTAGAGCTAAGCCACAGGGACTGTCTGGAGAATCTCAGCACCACATCACTCTCTTAAAGCTACAACCTTCAAAGTGGTTCCCACTATGGGAATGGCGGGAAGAATGTACAATTCAGGACAGGGGAGCGGTGAGGAGCCTATGACTGAAGACAGCTACTGGGTCAACCAGTGGTCACGTCCTCTCTATGACCTCTCCTACAGTTTTTGAGACAGAAAAAGAAACCGTTTCACTCCTGCACCTTAGTTAGACTTGGTTTCTCTGAGAAGATGGACGTCCCATTGTTTTATTTCTCATATACTCTCCTTTGAGCCTTAAATCTGTTCCTTTATCAAATCCCCCCTCCAGCCTGACAAGGATCCTTCTCATTCTGGGAAGAGTATTAACTTCTGGTGCTCTCACACTAATGCATGACTTAAATCCAAGCAGACTCTCAAGAATTGTTCAATTCTCCTTCTTTCTCCCTTTCTTTTTCATTCCAAGGTTTGTTTTAGTATTTACATAAGGTTTTTGTTTTGTTTCTTATTAAAAGATAAATTCCTACAAGACAGTGAGGGTCTTTCCTTTTTTTTTTTTTTTAGAGTCTCTATTACTCTTTCCCTGTGCATTTAGAGCATCTGAGTAGGTGGCAAAGTGACTTACAATGACTTGAGAGATCACGAGGAATTACGTATGTCACTAATTATTGTCTGTGGACTCAGATCCTGATTGCTCCTTTTCCTTCTGTCTCAGAGAGGCAAGCCTGAGTGTTGGGTCAGCAACCTCTCTGTGATTAAATATTCGTGCACAAACACAAATGCACAGAGGCGAGGCAATAAGAAGTGCCAAAAATAACAGCAGCAGCTCTGTCCTATGGAGCTTGTAGAAGCACAAATAAAGAATGAACACAGACCAGAATTGCAGATCAAACATAATGTGGGCTGAGAATGCACTTATTGCCATGGGCTTCCTAACAATAGTGAGTTATCTGGAAAATCTAAAGTCATTTGTCATCCCACAATATCCATAGAGGAAATGAAATAAAGATCTTTGTGGCCTATGATCTTACAAGACATGTTGTACGATGACATAGGGAACACACAGTGAGGGATGTCGGGTGGCATCACATGCACATGGGGAAATACTAATTTCTCCCTGGTGAGATTGGAAGGGCCGATATCCAACATAATGCTTGGTGTAACTCATGGCATGCGTTAAGCATTCAGTAAATATTTATTATGTAAATCTGTAAAGATCTAAGCAGGCCAAAATCTCCTCCCTCCATGGAGTTAATCTGCAATAAATCAGGATGTTTACCTGAGAACATAATCTATAGAGAGGAAGAGGAATCAATGGCAGTGCTAAATAACTAACATCGAGGATGCTAAAGATACTGCCATGAATGATTTATTTTCTGTTGCGAAAAGTAAGTTCAGGAATTGTTCTGCAATATTTCCTTGCAGTTTGGTAAAAGTGTCATGCCTTTTGAAGCCACATACACTTAGCTCTGCAATGTTAGTGATTAACTATATACAAATCACTTAATCTTATAGTTACTTTTCTGTAAAATAAGATAACAGCAACTAATTGTTGAAATAATTAAGTAAAATAATACACGTGAAATTGCCCAACATGTTATCTGACTTATAGTAGTTTTTCCACTGCTGCTTTCTTCTCTACTTCACTTAGACACAATATCTGCCCTGTGTCAGGAACTAAAGTAGGATGCAGTGCTGGATAAGGTATACACAGCTCTTCCCTTACAGAGCTTCTTATTTAGCGGGGAGAAGGCCATTAACCAAATTATTATAATAGAAACTCTTGAAAATACTGTGAAAGAGAATGCAAAGAGGGATAGTTTTTTGAGTGAATGACTTCATCAGTGTGGGAAGGAAGGTAAGGTCAGAGGAGGCTTCTCTCTGAGGGAGCAAGCTTAGGCTTGCAGTGTAAAGATATAAAGGAAGTTCCTTTGCCAGGAGTGGTGAAAGGGGTGGAGCTCTTCCAGGGTCTAGTATAATTTTGTAAAATCCCAGAATTGGTGGGCCTTAGATTTTTAAAAAATATTTTACAATCTTGACTTAAAAGAATATAACGATCAGTTATTTCTCACACTTTGCTTTAGCTCTTCTTTCTAAGGTTGCATACTAGATATCACTCCCATGTTAAGTGAGAGAGTTGAAGAGTCACTTTGCTCCTGCCATGACAATGCTCTTTGGCCATGACCTAATTATACTTCCTGGGGAGATAGGACTCTATCCTCTTTCATAGTTGAGATTTTTGACAGGGATGTCATTGAACTGCAAGTTTTCTTTTTTTTAATTGTGACACACAGAGAGAAGAGTTTCTTCTAGTACATAATAGAAATATTACAAGGTCACACACATGCAAGATATATGTTTATTATTTCCCAGGATGCCTCATGATTTTGACTTTTTTCCTTTTTGTAGCTGATAGAAATTACATTTTTGAATAGAACTGCTCAGGCCTTGTGGGTTCCTGCTCAGGATCACTAGCAGACTTCCTCAAGTTCATATTTTCCCCCATTGTAAGTTACTTGATAACAGGTCAGGAGTCTTGGCTTATGAGGTAGGGGTTTTCAAGTTTCCTAACACTGTTCTATCATTTAATTAGGTTCTAAAACATTGGAGTTAATGGAAAACCTGTAAAGGCTATTTTTTTTTAACTGGAGAAAAAGGAATCATGAGATCATTTTAATCTCATGATATCATGATCATTTCTTTCTTGATAGAAGCTTAATAACAGATGGTTGTCTTTTTAAAGCTATAAATGCAAATTTTATTATAAGCAAAAGAGAAAAAAATTGGGTGACAGGAACTGACAAAAATAAACCTGATTACCACTACCTGAGGCCTGGGCAACTTGAAGGAATGAACCATTATTATTAAAATCAATTATGAGAATAATAAACATGAGACTGAAAAAGATGGCAAAAGAAACACAAAATTCAAACTCAGCTGCTGAGGTGAATTAAATGCAGGACCAAGTATCCATGAAGCAGCCTACCATACAAAGAAAATACTTATCCATAAAACATATTTCCCTACAGACAGGCAGTAGACAGTGATATATATAGAACTGTGGATTTTTGAAATACAAATTGTGTTCCATAACTATAAGTATGTGTTATATTTATGAGTTGTGGAAGATCACATGAAAAAAAAATCACTTTTCTCTTTTCAGAGTATAATGCCAAAGGCTTCCATTTCCTATCTGATCATGGCCCACCAACAGGACTGTTGTACTCAGATCTACTAACCAACATCTTCCTTACTCAAAATTGGTCTGGGAAAGTCATTGCCACGTTTGGTTTCTGTGACTTTTATCATGCTTCTATAACCTACCAAAATCCTGCTCCTTAACTGTCACATTAGTGTTGTTGTTGCTCTTGCTATAGTTGTGTCTCTACCGATTATAGTCCAATCCTCTAATATTTCCCATGGCAAATTTTTAATGTTATTTTTTCTTGATGATTATCTTTAAAAGGACCTCATCAAGATAAAAAGCATCTGCACTGCAAAGGAAACAATAAAAAAAACTAATAGGCAACCGACAGAATAGAAAAAGATAGTTGCAAATGACATATCAGATAAAGGGCTAGTATCCAAAATCTACAAGGAACTCACTAAACTACATATCTGAAAAAATGAATAATCCAGTGAAGAAATGGGCAGAAGACTCTTCTGCCCAAATGAACAGACATTTCTCCAAAGAGGACATCTGGATGGCCAACAGACACATGAAACAATGCTCAGCATCACTCATCATCAGGGAAACACAAATCAAAACCACACAGAGATATCACCTCACACTGGTCAGAGTGTCTAAAATGAACAAATCAAGACACTATGGATGCTGGTGAGGATGTGGAGAAACAGGCACCCTCCTACACTGTTGGTGGGAATGTAAACTGGTGCAGCTGCTCTGGAAAAGAGTATGGAGGTTTCTCAAAAAACTATCCATAGAACTCCCCTATGACCCAGCAATAGCACTGCTAGGAATCTACCCAAGGGATACAGAAATGCAGATACATAGGAGCACATGTACCCCAATGTTCATAGAGGCACTTTCTACAATAGCCAAATCATGGAAAGAGCCTAAATGTCCATCACCTGATGAGTGGATCAAGAAGATGTGGTATATATACACAATGGAGTACTACATGGCAATGAGAAAGAATGAAATCTGGCCATTTGTAGCAAAGTGGATGGACCTTGAGGGTGTCATGCTGAGTGAAATAAGTCAGGCAGAGAAGGACAGATACCATATGTTTGCACTCATAGGTCTAAC
>NC_043713.1:30249114-30468675 GCF_006229205.1 Suricata suricatta | reverse complement strand
ACTGAAAACTAACTAAGGGCTGAAGGGGGAGGGAGAGGGGGCAGGGGGTGATGGTCATGGAGGGGGGACACTTATGGGGAGAAGCACTGGGTGTTATATGGAAACCAATTTGACAATAAGCTATTATAAAAACAATAAAAGGTTAATATATGTCTATCCTGGATTCTATGAATGAATATCTTAGAACTAAGTGCTGACACTTCATTTTCAAGCCTTTCTCTGTGTTGTGTTTGTGTTGGGGTCAATTGTGTTGGGGTCAATGACTTTAACTGTCATGAGCTAAGGAGAAATGGAGAGAGATAGACTTAAGGGAAAAAAAATTCTTTTGGTACCAATTAAAGGCCAAATGCCATTATGGTACTTAAAGTCATGAAAATTTCATAGTAACTTGAATAAAAAGGGAGGCACGAAAAATTTATTGCTATGTGATATACAGCAATACAGACATGCTGAATTTCTAGGAGCCAATCCTATAAGAGTACACAATGCATGTTGGAGACAATAGAGTTTCAGCAAAAAGACTATTATGTTAAGGTTGTTAATTTGAAACTTCTTATATTTAATTTATAAATTTTAAAAATAATTTATAAGAATTATAAATGACATATATGTATGTAAATTTATGGTGTTTTTACTTAGGTTTATACATTAAATAACATGTAGAGAGCAAAGAATTTATCCTTCATAAATTGTTAACTATATTATGCAGTTTTGATAAACCTGTTTTACATAAAACCACACCATCATTGCTGGAATTATCCCATAGTGCACTTAAGTATTTGTTTTACTGTTGGACAGCTCTGAGGATTAGGAAGTTTAATTTTTATTGTTTGCTGATATTACATTTCCTGTAAGTTCCAACCATTGCCAGTAGTTATACTTAAGAACAACTCAATTCTCTTTTCTTTTTGGGAACTTTAAGTTATAGGAGGAAAACTATCATGTTTTTTCCATAGTCTTGCTATAAGGATGCAGGTCTGATTCAGGTTTCCCCTCTGACCTTGAAGGCCAGCTAACATCATTAACATTTCTGGGGGCAGGCCTAAAGATGGAGGTTAAGACTAGTCACGCCCTACCTGAGGGTTCTGGGTCCACTCTGTAATTGGTTAAAGTTACTGTCAATAATGTGATGTTATATTGATTGGACCCCTGTACTTGTGTCACAATTTCCTGTAACTCTCCCTTCCCAAACTCATAAAAGGCCCTGCCCTGCCAGGTTCAGGGCTGTCTCCACGTGTATCCACTGTGTTGGTTGGGTCTGTGAGCTCGTGCTTATAAGCCCGTAGTAATAAAGCCCTTTGCTTTTTGCATGTGTGATTCTGTCTCCCAGGTAATCTCTGTTTTTTTTGGGGTGATATTAAAACTTGGGTACAACATTGCTGTCACAAATGTTTTGAGAACTTACTTTGGACAAAACATCGTGCATAAGCCATGTTTTGCTTTTCCAGCTTAAATAGCTCTACTCCTGACTTTTCCTTGAAACATTTTTTTCCTAATTACTATAATTTATAAATTATGCTATACTTTATAATTTTATGGCACCTAAAAATATATACAAAATGGAAACGTTTATTCAATACAGCCAATAATCATAAACAGGAATTATTAATTTCAGTAATGTATTGAGCATTAAGGGCAGATACTTAAGTAAATGCGCACTATTCTTGCCTCCTAGGAGTTTTGAATCTAGTTGAAAATAAAAATGACAAGTTTAGATAATATTAAATATTATAAAAATACTCATTGTAGGAGTTAATAGGGTTCAGAAAACTTAGTTCTAGATCGTTAGTGGATGTTGCCACATTCTAACTAGGGTTGTCCTGAAAATCAAATTGGGTCTGAATATTACTATTGCAACCAAATACCAAATGATATGCCCATAGTAACATAGATATCGGCAGTGCCAAAGTGGAACCCAGGTTTCTTTGTTCTTTGGTCCTTTCTCCACTCTTTACAGCAGGAAGTGGAAATCTTTGTTTGAGATAGCAATTTAGGGATTAAATTAATAATTTTTGGAAAGGCCACTGGAAATTGGCAAAATTCTAATTCCTGTGATTGCTCTGTTTCGCTTACAGCAAGTAAAGACTGTTACCATTCTTTTTGAATCGAATTTTCCTTTGATTTTAGGTAGAGCTCAAGACCAAAACGCAGCTTCTTTTCTTAAAAAAAAAAAAAAAAAAGTTATTCAGGCCGGAAAAACAAAGGAAGTCTGGAATGTAACCAGACAAGCTGTTTCCGGAGTACCATTTACCCTTAAGCAATATGGTGAGGTCCTTTTGCACATGCGCAGAAGGAAAACTTGGGCGGGGAGTTCCGCTGCGTCGGGTCGCGCTCCGCACAGGGATTGGTGACAGTAGGCGGAAAAGGCGGAACCGGAAGCGCCTCTGTTGCGCGCCTCAGCCGGTTCGGTCCCGGAGTCTTTCCAGCGCCTTGTTTCTAGCGGTTGGTGCTGATTTTGCTGGGGTTGTCATGGGGGAAGCGGAGAAGTTTCACTACATCTACAGTTGTGACCTGGACATCAATGTGCAGCTTAAGATGTAAGAGAGTCGAGACAGTGACTGGGATTGCTGGGGTTTAGGGACGCTGAGGCAGGGACCTGTGGGTTGGGGGGAGAAGATGGTTATTAGCCTCAAGGCCAGCCTGGGGGCGGCGGGGCTGCAGCCAAGGAAGCGGAGGAGAACGGGAGCGTGGAGAGGGGCGATGTCAACGACAGATTGAAGACTAGTCTTTGGGAGAAGGATAGCGGTAGGAATATGCCCTCAAGTCCCCCGACTTTCTTTGAAGCATTTTGCTGCTGGCAGCAACCTTTTGAGGGTTTTACGTGTTACAGAGGAAGGAATCACGTCTCAATAAAGTTGTCCTCTCGCCGTTAATAGTTGGAAGGTCTTTACTTTCCAACGGGGCTGGCAGGCTGAAGAGAGACTACGGAAATGATGGAGAAATAGGCACAGACAGATCTGGTAGTTGATGAGCACGATGGATACAGTATTATTAGAACCACAGAAGGTGATAGAGGCTTAGGTTGAATCTTTGGACCGTCTGGCATTATTTAGTCAGGGAAGTTGGAAGTCATTTAGAGGTGACGGTGGCAGTTGCAAAGGGACCAGAAGATATGAGAACGGAGCCTTGCAGGAAAATCTTGGGGCATCACAGTTGAAGAAAAGGCCAAGGGCATGACAGCTTGAGATGGGATTAGTGGAACCAGGACTGGGGACTGGTAGGACTGAGTTGGAAATTATGTCCATTTTAAGGCAGTCCTATAGACGTATTATCATATGTGAAAGCTATCATAAATTATGAATCATATCATTATTCTTAATATGTTTATTCAATATTCATCTAATGTGCCTCTGGCAAAGGGCTGCATACAGTGAGTACATTTTCTCAGCTGTCACATGCACCTTTGAAGGATTGTTTCCTTTTTATTTTCAGGAGCTACTTACTTAAGACTCTGACAGATCTTTTACTACCCATCTGGTGGTGGTAGTAAAGATAATAATTCAACAAGACTATTGTAAAATAATTTGCACACTCATTTCAGGAATTTTCTATAGCATGTGGCACTAGTTGCTTATATAGGACTGAATGTTTTACCATTTGGTGAAGGGCTTTCCTTCAGTCAGTTAAGTATTTTTGGATATTTGAATGAATTTTTTGAAACTTATGAATATTAGAAGGAAAGAAGGAAAGTTAAAAAAAAGGCCTGTTATTAACAGGTGCACACTGGGTATTTTGAGATAATGATAAAACATAAATTAGAAGTGTGACAAAATTCAGTACTGTCTTGTAGCCATTGTTGGTTATTGGAGGGCAGGAAGTATCAACTTAGAATCATATAATCAGAGAATAGTGAATGCTTTAATTCAGTTTATTCTCCCCAAGCTTTTAATTTTATTGCTATGTTTTAATAACAAGTTGCACTTTGACATCTCTTTTCTTAGCGCTGTATTTGGATACCAAACCGCCTGGGAGACATCACTTTGGATGCGCCAAAGCACTTCAAAAGTAGCTTATCTGAAACTGGCACATCATTAGCCTACTCTTCTAACTCTGCTCTTCCCGTATTTGTCTCACTTATTTTGGAGATTGTTGGCGTGATTCAGCAAGTTGGTTAAGACTGAAAACTTTGGAGTTCTGCACACATGCCTCTCTTACCGTCTGTTTAATCATTCACAAATTGTCTTGAATCTACCTGTTTCATATCTTTGATCCACACATCAGTCCCTCCTCCCCATTATGTTCTTATTCTGCAGCCAAAAGTACAAATCTCATTGCGTTACTCTAACTTCAGATCATTCATTTAACAGATTTTTGAATGTTCACTTTATTTCAGGCACTGTGCTGAATATGGTGTCTACCTAGCTTCATTTTCATTCTCATCTCTAGATTCATCTTTGCCACTTGAGCTTTATGCTTTAGCTATACCAAACAACTTATAGTTCCCCAAACATGCCATCTTGCCTCTTTGCCTTTGTATATGGTGATCTTTCTTCTGGGATGACTCCTTACCTTTGGATTCTTATCTCCTATATATTGTTCTGGCTCATTTCAGACATCTGTCAGGGATACTAAGCTCTTGCTCCCAAGCAAGGTTAGGTGGTCCTGAGAACTTTTGAGTTATCTTTCTGTAGTAGGAAGGACATTGGCTGGCTTTGGCCTCTTTTGCTCTGGTTTTTATTCTCAGCTCTGTTACTTTGTTTTCTTGAATAATGAGCTTGATCTCTGAGTCTCTGCTTCATTATTTATAAAATGAGGAAAGAGTGAGAAGTCATAAGGAGTATATAAAATGCCAGGCACAATATTTAACATAATCTTGATGTCCAAGCAATGTTCCTACTTCTTTTTTAATGTCTGAATGTATCTTTTATAACTTCTTTTTTAAACTTTTTTTGTTTGTTTATGTTTTTATTTTATTTTTGAGAGAGAGAGTGCAGTCATGGAAGGGGCAGAGAGAGAGAGAGAAAAACACACAAAATTCGAAGCAAGCTCCAGGCTCTGAGTCATTGGCACCGAGCCTGAGATGGGGCTTGACCTCACAGACTGTGAGATCATGACCTGAGCCAAAATCAGACTCAGCCACTCAGGTGCCCCTCTTTTATGACTTCTAACTATATTTTTAAATTTAATATGATCAGGTTATTATATATGTTATATATGTGTTATGCACATGATATATAAAATATATGAAATATATGAAAGAGTAATAAAAGAATATACAGTTATAAGTAAGTGGAAGCAAAGACTAACCATTTTCTTATAAAACCGTATTGTTTATCTCATTTATCATTTTTGGAAATCTGTCCCCAGTATAGTGAATGTTTGCTGAACAAATATATGAGAAAGTCCTCAGCTTGAAATTAATAAAGTGAAACTAAGGCCTGGAAAATTGGTGATGTCTAGAAGGTAGATCAAGAGTTGATGACAAGGGGTGCTTGGGTGGCTCAGTTGGTTAAGTGTCCGGCTTTGGCTCAGGTCATGGGTTCGAGCCCTGCACCAGACTCTGTGCTGACAGCTAGCTCACAGCCTGGAGCCTGTTTCGGATTCTGTATCTCCTTCTCTCTCTGACCCTCCTGTGCTCCCGCTGTCTCTCTCTGTCTCTCAAAAATAAATAAAAAACATAAAAAAAAAGTTGATGACAATTTAAAATTAAGTAAAAGCCTAAAATACAGAAATATGTTGAGGAAATTAGAATGATCATAGATATGTTGGGATTTTAAGAGACTTTTATAAGATGTAAAAGTGACCTTAATTTTAATACAGGAAAATGTTGAGATACCAGAAGGTTACTGTGATATAAACATAAACTATTTTTAGTATTTGTTGTGCATATGCTTAAAAAATGTCTATAAATGTTATTATTCTTATACTTTCAGAGGAAGTTTGGAAGGGAAGAGAGAACAAAAAAGTTATAAAGCTGTTCTAGAAGACCCAATGTTGAAGTTTTCAGGACTGTACCAGGAGACATGCTCTGATCTCTATGTTACTTGTCAAGTTTTTGCAGAAGGGAAGCCTCTGGCCTTGCCAGTGAGAACATCCTACAAAGCATTTAGTACAAGATGGAAGTAAGTTGTTGTCTTGCATATGGTGGGCTCCAGACTATTCTTCCATTTCTTTATAGATGTACCAAGTATGATTTTATAGGGACTAAAGAGGAAATTTAAAAAAATTTGTACTTAATACCTATAAGCATTGATCTAATAGTTTAAAGCAGTAGCCTCCTCAGATGGAATAAAATATCATATATAGTAATATTGTAAGTGCAATTTAGGTAGAATTGAATTTGTGTTTGTATTCAGTATATTGGTATATTTTTGTAAGTACTTGACTGATTCACAAAATGAGCCAAACCAAAAATACGTGTATAACGTCTTCAAATATTCTGCCTCTCAATGCCCTGAACACATGAACACCTCTGGATAGTTTGAAATGTTGTCCAGCCTGATGTTTGTAACTCAGATTTTTAGAGAGAGATCTGTTGTCATCTGTTCGGGTCAGATTTTTATTATTATTTTAAATATGAAACTAACTTAAAAAAATTCATGGTTTATGAAGCATGATACGTTAGCAAGCCGTTGTTGGGTTGCAAGGTAAATACAGTGAACATGAAGTTCCTGTTTTTCCAGAAAACTGTTGTGTGTCCTGATTTCAAACTCTTGTCTCTTCTTACTTGATAGATTGTGTGGTGCAGTTTTGTTGCTCTGCCCGTGAGGGTTATTCAGCACCCTGGTGGGCTCTGTGCAGGATACATAGGTTGTGTACCTCTTAAGGAAGAAGCTTATGCCCACAGTATTTATGAAGACAGGGTGTGACCAAATGGACTACCAGGTTGAGGGTACAACCCTGTGTTTATTAAGACTGCTCTAGTAGGCTGAGAAGGGTTTTTCAGAGAGCAGATGCCTGAGCTCTAGTGATCTGGCTTCACTGAAACTATTTTAATAGTGTGATTTCTTTACTAGTCCTTTTGTGGACAACTATCAACATACATGAACACACTCAATGATATATATATGAATATACTTGTTATTTTGTAAAATTTCAAACCTGCAGATGTAGAGAAAATAATATAATGAACTTCCAAGACCCCCATCACCTAGCTTTGATAATTATTAAATCAAAGCCAATTGTGTTCCATCTACATCCAGAGTTATTTTAAAGCATATTCCAAATATTTTGTCATGTTAACTATTTCTGGGTTTTTTTTTTTTTTTTTTTTTTTGAGAGAGAGAAAATATGTGTGCAGGGGAAGGGCAGAGGGAGACAGAATTGTGAGTAGGCTCCATGCCCAGCGTGGACTCAGGATTCGATCTCACTGAGATCATGACCTGAGCTGAAATCAAGAGTTAGACACTGAACTGGCTGAGTCACCCAGGCACCCCTTTGTGTATTTCTTTTTCTTAACAAAACTATAGTACATAATTACATCTAAAACAATGGACCAGGATTCCTTACTTATATTAGATTTTTAAACTGGAATCAGGAATTCTACAAAAACCTGAGATTGTATGCAGAATTTTGTATCTTGTGCAATTTTACAGGGACAGAGTTCAAAGCTTTTATTGGATTTTTTTTTGAGGTGGCTTGTAACTTCAAAAAAGACTTAAAACTACAAATTAGGTTTAGACCATCAACATTTATGGTGAATTCCACTTTTGTTGGTGAGGGAAATTGTATAGTGGTTTTGCCAAAGCAGTAAAGAAAATTAGAGAAAAAGCAAATTACCAGTTACAGGGAGATTAAATTCTTCTCTTCCTATTTGCGAACTCCTCTCTCCATTTTTTTTAAGTTATGTATTGTTGAATGATATAAAAACTGCCATATTCACTCTTCTGAAGTTTGAATTTTTTTACATTTTAAAAATTGTGACTACTTAATAAAGTAAGCACTGCAGAATAACGTGCTCCTTTTTAAAAAAAATTTTTAATGTGTGTTTATTTTTGAGAGAGTGAGAGCGAGTGGGGGAGGCATAGGGAGAGAAGGAGACACAGAATCTGAAGCAGGCTCCAGGCTCTGAGAGCTATCAGCACAGAGCCTGACTCGGGGCTGGAACTCATGACCCCTGAGATCATGACCTGAGCTTAAGTCGGACACTTAACTGACTGAGCCACCCAGGCACCCCGTGGCTCTTTTTTTTTTTTTTTTTTTTAATTGCAAGGTTCAAAACATCTGTGTAGGAAATAGGTTGAGAAAATACCTCATGTTGGGTTAATATGAGGATGGGCATTTTATTTGTTTTGTTTCCTTTAAAGATACTCTTTTGGCTCAGGGGAAAGACATTTGTAGATTTTGTACACCCTGCTCTTTGGTATTTAAGAATTGAATTTTTTAGTTTATCAAACCAAAAGTTGCTCTCCTAAAATGCATGAGGGCAAACTTTTTACAGTCGTCTTCCATACACTTACTTAAAAAAGAAATAGTGTGCAAACTGTAGGAAAAATAATTTATACCATAAAAGATCTCTTGCAATGTAAAATTTTGGATTTCTGGAGTTTAGACAGTACTTTTGTTTAGTTGAGATTCCAAAAGATCTGAATTCGATTTTTGAGATTTTGATAGTGAGTTGTGAGAGTTCAAATAGTGAGGATTCATCTGAAATTTACCCGTCTATTCTGTCTTCTCCTGTTCTTTCCTGTCCCTAGTGAGGAATACTTGTACTTTAGTTACATTTAAATGGGGTTGTCATTTGTGTGGAATACTGCATATTTCAATGTTTTATATGTAAATATTATTCTGTAGGCAAGTGGTTTAAATCTTTTTTTTTAAATTTACATTCTGTTGTGTCCCATAAAGCATATAACATGACTTTAGAGAGAGAAACATAGACTAATAATCTAATATAATTAGGCAATGACAACAGTAGGATTTAGGAGTACACCGATCAGACTAGAAGGTTAGTACAAGCTGTATGTGGGGTGGGGAGAATCTAGCCATCCAGAATCAGGCTTTACGATCTTGAAATGTTTTGAAAGTTGCCAAGTAGGTTTGGTCTCTGGCTCAGTGAGGCTTGGAGTGTGTTGAAGGCATGATGCACCGAGAGGGAGAGAACAAAATCATCATGTTTAGAATTCATATCGTTTTGATGTCCCATCAGATCTTTCCATAATTTCTAGAATATCTGTGGTTTTGAAACAGTATTATACATGTGCTTCTATGCATCAGCACTTCTATTCCCCAATATTCATAGCAGCAATGTCAACAATAGCCAAAACATGGAAAAAGCCTAAATGCCCATCACCTGATGAGTGGATCAAGAAGATGTGGTGTATATACACAATGGAGTACTACATGGCAATGAGGAAGAATGAAATCTGGCCATGTGTAGGAAAGTGGATGGACCTTGAGGGTGTCATGCTAAGCGAAATAAGTCAGGCAGAGAAGGACAGAAACCATATGTTGGCACTCATAGGTCTAACAGGAAATTTTCAGAATGATCTAGCTTCAAGAAAAGCAAGCAGTTAGTAGTGCTTAAGAAAAATTGATTCAGTATCTAATGGATAATTGATACCTGTCACAACACAGCATTTTATATACTGTTAAGTGAAACTGCAATACAATCTAAGTTTATTTTGGAAAAAAAAAAGAAACAGTATTATATCTGCAGATTGATTTTCTTCTAAAAGAACTCTTCTGCAGAAGTCCTGTATATAAAACAGGTTAAAGTGTAGTTAATTTGATTTTAAAAAGGTTTGGGGCTGTGTTTTTGGATGGTAAAAGGTTTGAGGCAGATGATTGCTTGGTCATAGATATTGTTTTCTAGTCAAAGGACAGAATATAAAGATGAGAATTTTCATAGTTCATTTTGGATATTGTTGCTGATTTTTATATCTTTAGTCTGTGTTAGTTAATCTTTGTGGTTTTTTTCCCTTGGCACAAGATGACACTGCTTAGTATTTATCCTTCAGTCAGGCCCACCTTGTGTATAGTAATTAAATAAATTCATTTAGTTCCTGAAGCTTATCTGGTGAAGAACGGCTTTTTTGAGAAAGGCTTTTTTGAAAGGTGATTTATTTTTTAAGTTCTTCATAGAAGAAATGGATTTAATGACTTTTGATTCTCCTTTACATTGATAGTCATGTCTAATTTTCCTGTAGGTCCTTAACAGGATATATAAGATGTATATAAATGATTTCTCCTATAAGTTTTTGAAAATTGTGTTCAATTTCTTACCAGTGCAGATGTGTTTGACCTAGACTGGGATATGCCCCTTTGATAATAATTTTGAGTAAACAGAATTATTTTGAGTAAATAGAAATAGTTCTATGTGTCTGCTGGGTATTACTTTGTGTATTGTTTGCATAATTTTCTTTAGGGATTTTAAAAGCCTCTTGTTTAAGGGAGTTGAAATTGTCAAATAGACTCAGTATGAGGTTTGAATGCAAAAGAAAATTTGCAGGGATAAATAGAAAGTAAAAAGAAAAAAGAGCTGTGTTATCATTACTAAATTATTAAGAATGAACATTCCTTAGTGAAATCATATATACAGTTATACTTTAAAAGCATAAGAAACCTGATAGCTATGCATTATCAGTATAGATGAAATAACTTGAGGAACAAAAAAATATGTAAAACATTGTCACATGTCTGTCCGGAGCAGTCTGGTAACTTCTTCATGTTAGGGAGGTAGTGTATAGTTTACTTTGACCTCTTTAAGGTTTTGGTTGTTTTTTTTCTGCTTTGTTGAGATACTGTTGTATAATATAGGACCATATTATCCTCAGTAGCATAATTCTGAGTTTTTCTCTTTATAATATAATAACAGTGTTCTGGAAAATGCTTATAGGTAATCATACTTTGGTTCAAAACAAATTTGGTATCTAACATGCTTATGTTTTACCAGATTTTTATTAGCCATTATCACGCTCTTTGTGTCTTAATGATATTATCTGAATTTCTTGATTAAAAAATTGCCCAGTGTTGATTTTCATGAGCTTGGCTTTTCAAATTTTTTTTTCATTTATTCTGTATTTAAAATTGAATTTGCTATATCAAAATTGAGGAAAGTGTCACATTTTTTTAGTAGCAACCTAATCTTTTGAAATATTTCTTTGAACAAATCTTTTTATATGGTTTATTAATTTAAAAGGAAGTTTACACACACACACACACACACACACTCTCACAGAGTTTGTTTCCTGAGCTTTAAGTTTGTGTTGATTTTATTTTTATAGCTGGAATGAATGGCTCAAACTGCCTGTAAAATACCCAGACCTGCCCAGGAATGCCCAAGTGGCTCTCACTATATGGGATGTGTATGGACCAGGGAAGGCAGTACCTGTGGGAGGAACAACAGTTTCGCTCTTTGGAAAATATGGGTAAGCATTCTTTTCTCTAATCTTTTAGGAATGTTGGGAGAGCTTTAATAGTTTATGCCCACTCTGGTTCTCTGTGTCCTAGGAAGTGAAAACCTATTTGGTACACATGATTCCTTCATTCTTGAGACTGAATTTGACACATATTTCCTATGGGATATGCAGGTCGATTAATTAAAAGACACAGCTTATGGTACTGTGCTGTTAAGTGATTGGTAATATGATTTCTGTTTGAAAATAGTCATTAGAAACGAGAATCTTGCTAGAAAACGAGGCTCTTTGGTGTATACTGTAATTGCGTTGTTAAAGCATTTTTTTGCTTTCTCAAAATAGTGACAGGGCAGTAAGCAGAGTTAAAAAGCACAAACTTGCTAATAATGATAGTGATTATAATAGAAAAGTTGTCAACTCATTTTTAAAAAATTTACAGATAATAGAAGTTTGTCGTAAAACAACACAACAACAACAACAACAGCAGAAGCATAATCCTGAAACGTACTTTTTCTCTCGGAACAGAAGCATCAGTATCTCTAGAGAATTAGTGATAGTCTATTACTCTTTTCTGTGTTTATTCATTGGGATTTTCCTATAAAGAACATCATCTTTCATCAGGTATTGAATTAGCTTGGTATACAGTTCATATAGGAAAGGCAGGTGAATGTTTACTTTTTCCCCCATCAATTTTAAGAATGAGTTGGTGTTCTGATAGCTTGTCTATTTGACAATGGAATTTTTTTTCCTTTTTGTTTTTAAGTTTTGTCATGAACTTTTAGTCTTAAACCTTTTTAAATGTTTTAATTAGTTTCTGCCTTTAGTCTTCATAATGTTCAAAAACTCCCTTTTTTGGTCAGTAAGAGTCCCTTCAAGCTTATCCCATGGTTTTGTGACACTCCAGTGGTCATTGGTAGCTTCGTTGCTTTCTGGTCGACAAGCTATTTCAGGCCCATTGGGCGGTTTCCCACCCCAGAACTGGAATCTCTGGAAGATTACTTCTTTTTGATGCAAAATGGTAGAGAACATAATCTGGGTATTATCAAACATGTTAATTTGTGTTGATTTTAAAGTCAGGAAATGTTATTGCATGAATTAACTTTCATATCATTACATGTAAATGAAGGTGGTCATATTTTGATATGAATTGATTTTTGATGTCCTTCACCTATTTTTTCAAAAATTGAAATATAATTCACATGCCATAAAATTCTGTTTTCTTTTTGAGTTGTCATTTTTCTTATTAATGTATGGGGGGGGTCTTTGTAGATCAATGAAATTAGCCATTTGCATATTACATACACAAATACTCTGTTTCCTGTTTGACTTTTTTTTGAATTAGTATATATTTATTTGTTTGCTTGCTGTTCATGGACCTTAAATTATCATGTTGAATTGCTCAGCTGTTACTTTTTTGGTCTGTGAATTGTTCTAGAAAGTCCTTTTCCATATTTTTAACCAAAAAAAATTTTTTTTATGTTTATTTATTTTTTGAGAGAGAGAGAGTAAGAGACTATGAGTGGGCAGAGAGAGAGGGAGACACAGAATCTGAAACAGGCTCCAGGTTCTGAGTTGCTAGTGCAGAGCCCAACATTGGGCTTGAACCCACGGACTGTGAAATGATCTGAGTCAAAGTCCGATGCTCAACTAGCTAAGGCTCCCAAGCACCCCAGTCCTTTTCTATTTTTAAAAAGGATTTCTTCTTATGATTTCAATCCTTATTTAAATCTTTGATTCATCTAAAATCATTTTCTGAAAGGGGTGATATACTGAGAATCAACTTAAGAAAACCGGAAGACCAACACATTGTTACTTATTTGTCTTAACAGTATTTATTAAATTAACCATTGTTTCCAAATATTTTGAAATGGTACCCATATATATTCAATTCATCATGTATTGAAGTCTAAGAGAAACAGTGTAGTAAATCATATGGTGGTGGTTAGGGAAGCAGTATGTAGAACTAGATTATCAGAGTTCAAATCTTGGCTCGTTTGTTTAATATTTTGTACCCTTGGGCAAGTTATTTAATCTCCTGATGTCTCAAGTTTCCTCATTTGTGAAATGATATAATGATATTATTTATCATATAGATAGAGTAGTTTATGATGATAAATTACTAAAGACACATAATTAACTTGAGTGCTCAGTAAATATTAGCTATAACATTATTTCTGAACTGTTCTTTTAGTTTTGAATACTATTATAAAATGTTTTAATACTAGATGGAGATCATTTTCCTTATTTGCCTTCTTTTTATAATTTCTATGAATATCCTGTTTGTTAGATAAATTTTAATATCTCCTCAAATAAAAAATACTCATTGTTATTTTGTTGGGAAATTGTATTGAATTAGGTATGTTAATTAGAGCAGAGAATTGACACCTTTGTAATATTGAATTTTGCCATCCAGGGATAGGGTGTGTCAGAAAGGCTTCAACTCATGAATAAAATCTGGATGTAATTTCATTTAGAATACCTTGGTTGTACCTTAGTAATGTGAAGGTATTTTAGTTTAATGTAATTTTCAAAGAGATTTATTATTTAAATCCATGAAAGGACAAATTGAGACATAGTCTGACTCATTACATACAATTTGGGTAAGGTAGCATGTTATATTAGAGTGGACATCACTAAGTCAGTATTGTTCCTTTTCCAGAGTGTTTGTTCCTTTTCACTGTTCTTTACTAGGGTGGCGTTTTCTTGCCACATAGTAAAAAAGTGCAAAACAGTTTATTACTTTGTGTAGTTGTGGTTCTTGAGAAACAACCAGATATACCTCTTGGTTTTTGCTCCTGACCTCTTTATAAGTGATTTACCTTCCGGAATATCAGCTGGAGGTTTTGCCATAAAAGCACCTCTTTTAGTACGCCTGTGGATTTTAGATGACCTTAGGATATAGTTTCAGGAGACAATCTTAACTAGAAAGTAAGTATGAGACAAACGAAATTTCCACAAAGTACAGTGAAATAAACTGCCTAAAGCCAAACAAACTCATTCTCTAATAAACATTTGTGACCCAGTTTTACTTTTGGCAAGTTTTTGAAAAGTACATGAAGTCAGTAGTAATCAGCCTATGAATAAGAAGCATCTGGTAAGCTCACTAGACAAGCATCTTCCTGTGTTCTCAAGATTTGGCATTTTTAGTAAATAGGATCCTGAGTGATTCTGTGGCCTATGGATCATATTTTGGGAAACACTGCATTGACCTTTTTACAATAGTCTACTTATAGGACTTATGCCAGCAGTGGTTTGCAAAGTTTCTTTCTTTCTTTCTTTCATCCTGTTGCCTGCTTTCTTTGCAGTTCTATGTGAAAAGCAGGAAGAGAAGCACTCCTTTGCCTCCCACCCAAACCATGATGGAAATATTCCTGAAACATAAGTCAGCAGTATTTGTTGTACTTTAAGAAGTAATTAAACCCCAAATATTTCCATGAACGTAGTGGTGGGAATAGGTGGGAGTTAAACTTCAATTCATTTTCCTGATACTAAGTAAATTAAGACTTTGAATCTTGGAGAGTCCTCTGTTTTTTCGTTACTCTTTATTGGACAACAGGTCATGGTGTCCCTCCATGGCCTGAACATGTGAGATGTCAGATGCAAATGAAACTGACTCTGTGAAACTCCCTTGCTTAGAGCCGGGTTTCTCCAATAGGACTCGTTGATTTATTACATTCAGAATTCCTGCCTTATCTCTGTAGTGAGTATCTCTGTACTTGATTATCTGAATTAGCTTCAAGTATTATTTAACGTTGATGGGTAATGATAAATACAATGAGAATATGTTACAAAATTTTGGAAATGAAGGAAAAACTGCAGTGAAATATAAATGATAGTAAATGTATTTGATTTGCAAAATACATAAATAATACCTATAGAAAAAGCCCTTCTTTAATTGGAATGGTTCTTTTTGTGCCTAGTTAGATGCAAGGGGATATTCAGCTCACTGTCACGTAATTACAGGTAAAAGATAAGGCTTTACGTCAACATACTGTTTATTGACCAGTCCAGCTCCTGTGTGGTTGCATGTCAGTTAGCCAAATGAAAACATCAGATTTCAGTAGAGATTTCTGGATACATTGAACAGTGGGGAATGAATGAAGAAAAGCTGGATCACTATTCCTATTCCCTGTAGGCTGACATTTAGCCTGATTTTCACCTCAGAAAAAGGAAGCATAAGAAACTTTATGAAATTGAAATAAGTCCTTTTCCTCAGCGGGCCTTTCCTTGAGGTGAACTGAGTCGTGCATGTAAGCTCTGGCATTTCCTGGCACGGTACTAGACTGTGTGCAGCTTTGTGTGCAGCTGCTCAGGATGGTCAGGTGCTGTGGCAGGGTGCACACCTCCACTGGTACTGCAGGGTCGCTGCTGCTTCTCTGCATGCTGCTGCTGACATTTCGGAAGAGAGCGCAGCATCTCTCTTCTGGGTGGCTTCAGCCGGAAGCTGCTGCAGATTTTCTTTTTTCTTCCTACCGTTAAAAATCATGTCACATGAGGGGCACCTGAGTGGCTCAGTCAGTTAAGTGTTAGACTTTGGCTCAGGTCATGATCGCATGGTTTGTGGGTTCAAGCCCTGCGTTGGGCTCTGTGCTGACAGCTCAGAGCCGGGAGCCTGTCTTGGGATTCTCTGTCTCCCTCTCTCTCTGACCCTCCTGTGCTCATGCTGTCTCTCCCTCTTAATAAATAAAACATTAAAAAAATTAAAAAAGTCATGTCACATGCCACCATGGTTTTTGTGACTTAAGGAAACTGTGTTTTAGACTGTAGTTTCTTCAGGTATTTCCTGAACCATGACGCAACCCCACTTGCTCCTCACCTTTTCCCGTAAGTAGTCCTGGTATTGGACTTAGTAGTAGCTTTTAAGAAGTAGTCTTCAAGGCAGGTGATAGTTGTCTTATAGAATTGGGAACCTTGTGACTATCAACTCTTGCTATTTGCTAATGTCTGTTTTTTGTATACTTGAGTCCATGTGAAGCAGTGCTTCTTGGAGAATATATAATTAATCATTGGAAGACTCATCTCTTAAGATACAGCTAGAATAACTAATTGTCTTCATTGTGAGAGTTTAGCTTGTGAGATTTCTAAGCAGCTAAAAAAACGGATTGATCAGTAGATTGAGTTGGCAAAGAACCATAAGCAGGCTGCAGATTTCTCTTGCAGATGTTTCTCCACATGTGAATTCGGAAGTCAGGGCAGTGGCTGCAGTAGTAGGCTTGGCCCTGGGAGCTGGAGTGTTAGCAGCAGCTGTTGCTGAGCCCTCCGCGGGAGTCTGAAGCAGATCCTGCTATGCTGTTTCTTTTGTCTTGCCTGTTTGGCTTAATTTCCCAAGTGGGCATGATGCTCTGAGCATCTTTTGGCTTGCCACCTGGAGGCTGTGTAACACTCTGCAAAGGTTCCATTAGTGTCAAAAGAAAGTAATATGTTCACTTGATCATTTGAGTCACTTGGCATCACCCCTTCCCTCCATGTCCCGTATCCTTAAATCTTCTCTCCAGATCCATCCCAAGGCACCTAAATCATTTAGTAAACTGACTTCCCCCCAAATGTACTTATTTTTGATTTAGTTACATTCAGCCAGTCTCAGTATTCACTGGGGGATACGGAGGTCGAGAGAAGGCGGGCAGGCCTTCTGCTGTTTTTCTAGGTACACGTAAGGATATTCATTTAAAGTGGCATTATTGCTTCACTGTACTCAGTTTCTTAGAGACTCAGCTGGTCTTCTTGATATTGAATCTATACCTGATTTGAAAGAAAGTGAACTTTATAAAAGGCTGGCATATGCGCTTTTTTGTAATAAAACTTTTTGATATTTAATATGATAGATAAATATTGAGAATTTTGATTCTTTAAAACTAGTCAGTGCATTTTTCGGGGGGGCCTCTCAGGTAAGGTTTGCATTGCCGGATGTGACCTGTTTATTGCCAGCCTTAGAGACCTTATAACAAGTATGGTTATACCTTAATCTTACTGTGCTCATGAGCTTCTAGCTATTATTTATCATTCCATTCTCATTGTTCATGGTATCATTACATTACATTACATTACATAATCAGTGAAACTCTTCTTTATTATCTGGGAAAATCTGTAAAGAAATTTTTTATTAGACAGAACATGATAATGGTTTAAACATTTTATGTAAGCCTTTTACAGTTAAGTGTAATGTTTTTAAAGATGGCAAAATTCTGTATCAATGTAACTAATGTACTTTATTAAACATTTTAAAATATTTATTTATTTTTGAGAGACAGAGAGAGACGGAGCATGAGCCAGGGAAGGGCAGAGAGAGAGGGAGACACAGAATCTAGCAGGCTCCAGGCTCTGTGCTGACAGATCTGAGACTTGAATTCACGAACTGTGAGATCATGACCTGAGCTGAAGTCGGTGCTTAACTGACTAAAGCCACCCAGGTGCCCCTTAATGTACATTATTTTAAAATAATTATTAAATGTGAGAGTGTGCAAAATTCTTTGGACTTGCTGACTCACTTCCAGTCTTATTCTTTCCGTTGCAATCATCAGCTTGCTCTTTGAGCTTTGGGAGGATACTCTTTGAGTGGAATTTATATTGTTTGAGAGGTCCTGTTTTAAAAAAAAGAAAACAACACTTAAAAAAGAGACCACATTAATAGAAGGACATCTCTAATCCCCCCGTGAGAAAACACTCAGAGACTTAACAGCGTATTTAAAACACAGTTGTCTAAAGCTCATTTATGACTTTATTCAACCTTTACTCTAGATATTCTTGGTAGCTTTTTGAATGAAATTTGACAATCACTAATCATAGTGTAGTTTTTTCACTTTAAAGCATGATCACTATGCTCCGGCTGAATTTTGGCTATATGTTAAATCTCTGATTCCTAGACACAGGATTTTTTTCCTATATGGATCTTTAATTGTATTCTGTCTCATACCTATCTCTTGTGCAAAAGAAGACAGGAGAGAAATCAGCCTGAATCTAGTGAAAGGATGATAATAGCTAACATTTACTGAATACTTACTATGTGGCAGGCATAGTTCTAAGTTCATTTTAACTTCTACTGATCTGTTTAATTTTTCTAATAACTCTGAGATACAGGTACTTCTTATAATCTTATTTTATAGGTGAGAAAACTGAGACATAGAGGTTAGGTAATATACACAGGGTCATGTAGGTAATAGGTGATGGCACCGCTGGGATTCAGATCCCAGCATTTTGAATTCACCTTCTACTATGCTGAATTGTCACTTAAAGTAGAGAGTTATATAATTATTTAAATTTGGTTTCAGTTATTATAAATGTGACATTCTTTCTTTAGATAGGAATTTGGTCTCTATTATTTCTCAGATCTGATGAATTGTGTGTGTGGTCCAATAAGGAACTTTCTGTTTCTACACTACTTTTAGGATTTTTGCAATAGTTCTGTGAGGAGGGGAAAAAAATGACATGTAAAAAAAACTGTTAACATGGATTTTAGTTGCTTAGTTAATTGCTTTACAACCCACTGGAGGCTTCAGGCTTGGCAAGAGACATGCATTTTCCTGTGAGGATTCTCTCTGTTTAGGAACCTAAATGTCCTATAATGAACTGCATTAATTTACTTCTACTCTGAACACTCTCTTTCTGCCTAGCATGTTTCGCCAAGGGATGCACGACTTGAAAGTCTGGCCTAATGTAGAAGCAGATGGATCAGAACCCACAAAAACTCCTGGCAGAACAAGCAGTACTCTCTCAGAAGATCAGATGAGCCGCCTTGCCAAGGTAGGAAAGAAACTTTGGATCAGGTGGAAAGCTCTGAGTGATGTCTACTACAGTATAAATGGCATTATGACTTGTTGGATTATTATTTGATTTAAATTTCATTTTTTTAAAGTTTATTTATTTTCAGAGAGAGGGAGGGAGAGTAGGGGAGGAGCGGAGAGAGAGGGAGAGAGAGGATCCCAAGCACTAGAAGTGCAGAGTCTGACATGGGGCTCAAACTCAGGAACTATGAGATCATGACCTGAGCCAAACTCAAGAGTCCGACAGACTCTCGATTGACTGAGCCACCCAGGCACCCCTAATTTATTTTTTAATATGAATTGTATTAAAATAATAATTCACATACTGTAAAATTCACCCTTAGAAATTTTAGTAAATTCAATAAAAGTACAATATGTAGTCACACCACTACTTAATTTTAGAACATTTTCATCAAATATGTCACCACGTACTGTACCTATTAGTGGTCAGTCCCTGTTCCCTCTGCTCTTTTGTTCCTGGCAACTGCTAATTGACTTTTTATCTGTGCGGATTTTCCTATTCTGGACAGTTCAATAAATGAAACTGTATAATACATAGCCCTTTGTGTTTGTAATTCTGTCAGATTTGAAACTGTGGAGGTTTTGCTGATGTTTTCAAGATAACCACTTTTTTTTGGTGATAGAGGTTTTTTTTTTTTTTGCTGATAGAGTTTTAAAGATGCAGGTGTTACATGCTACACATTCTTACGTTACTTGGAGGTAAAAATTCCTTGTATTACTAGCTTATCTAAGTTGCACTCAGACCTACCCCATCTCTTTTTTTGTAAGCAGATTGAATTATTATCTTTTCATTTAAAAATTGTTTTAATATAATGTGTTCATTTAGGAAAAAACTCAACTCAATTCTATGTTTAAATTGTAACTTGTTTGATAAATATTTGCTCACAAAGCACTATGCTAGATACTGTTTAAAGATTGTATAATTCTTTTATTAAGAGACTCTCTTTTTTTAATAGAATTGATTGTCATATTGGTTTCCATACAATATCCAGTGCTCATCCTAAGTGCCCTGCTCAGTGCCCATCACCCACATTCCCCTCTCTACCACCCCTCATCAACCCTCAGTTTGTGCTCAGTGTTTAAGGGTCTCTTATGCTTTGCCTCCCTCCCTTTTTGCAACCTTGTTTTTCTTTTCCCCTTCCCTTCCTCCATGGTCTTCTGTTAACCTTCTCAAGATCCACATATGAGTGAGAACATATGGTATCTGTCTTTCTCTGACTGACTTATTTTGCTTAGCATAATACCCTCCAGTTCCATCCATGTTGCTGCAAATGGCCAGATTTCATTCTTTCTCATTGCCAAGTAGTATTGCATTGTATATATAAATCACATCTTCTTTATCCATTCTTCAGTTAATGGACATTTATGCTCTTTCCATGATTTGGCTATTATTGCAAGTGCTGCTATAAACATTGGGGTGTATGTGCCCCTATGCATCCGCACTTCTGTATCCCTTGGGAAATTCCTGTCAATACTGTTGCTGGGTCACATGGTAATTGTGTTGTTAATTTTTTGAAGAACCTCCACACTGTTTTCCAGAGCAGATGCACCAGTTTGCATTCAAACCAACCATGCAAGAGGATTCCTGTTTTTCCACATCCTTGCCAGCATCTATAGTCTCCTGATTTGTTCATTTTAGCCACTCTGACTGACATGAGGTGGTATCTCAGTGTGGTTTTGATTTGTATTTTCCTGATGATGAGTGACACTGAGCATCGTTTCATGTGTTTGTTGGCCATCTAGATGTCGTCTTAGGGAAAGTGTCTATTCATATCTTCTGCCCATTTCTTCACTGGATTATTTGTTTTTTGGGTGTGGAGTTTTGTGAGTTCCGTATAGATTTTGGATACTAGCCCTTTATCCAGTATGTCATTTGCCACTATCTTTTCCCATTCTGTCAGTTGCCTTTTAGTTTTATTGACTAAAAAAGCAGAAGCTTTTTATCATGATGAGGTCCCAGTAGTTCATTTTTGCTTTCAATTCCCTTGCCTTTGGAGATGTGTTGAGTAAGAAATTGCTGGCTGCCGCTGATGTCATAGAGGTTGTATGCTGTTTTCTCCTCTAGGGTTTTGATGGTTTCCTGTCTCCCATTCAGGTCCTTCATCCATTTTGAGTTTATTTTTATGTATGGTGTAAGAAAGTGGTCCAGTTTCATTTTCTGCAAGTTGCTGTCCAGGTCTCCCAGCACCATCTGTGAAAGAGGCTGTCTTTTTTCCATTGGATACTCTGCTTTGTCAAAGATTAGTTGGCCATACATTTGTGGGTCCAATTCTGGGTTCCCTATTCTATTCCATTGGTCTATGTATCTGTTTTTTTTGCCAATAGTGTCTTGATGACTACAGCTTTGTAGTAGAGGCTAAAATCTGGGATTGTGATGCCTCTCGTTTTGGTTTTCTTCTTCAATATTACTTTGGCTGTTCAGGGTCTTGTGTGGCTCCATACAAATTTTAGGATTGTTTATTCCATCTTTGAGAAGAATGCTGGTACAACTTTGATTGGGATTGCATTGAATATGTAGATTGCTTCGGGTAGTATTTACATTTTAACAATATTTCTTCTTTTTAAAAAATGTTTTTAATGTTTGTTTATTTTTGAGAGAGAGAGACCGCCAGAACCAGAGTGTGAATGGTGCAGGGACAGATAGAGAGGGAGACATAGAATCCGAAGCAGGCTCCCAGCTCCAAGCTGTCAGTACAGAACCTGACGCAGGGCTCAAACTCACAAACTGTGAGATCGTTAACCTGAGCTGAAGTCAGATGCTTAACTGATTAAGCCACCCACGTGCCCCAGTATTTATTCTTCCAATCCATGAGCATGGAATGTTTTTTTCATTTCTTTGTGTCTTCTTCAATTTCCTTGATAAGTTTTCTATAGTTTTCATCATACAGATCTTTTACATCTTTGGTTAGGTATATTCCTAGGTATTTTATGGTTTTTGGTGCAATTGCGAATGGGATTGGTTTCTTGATTTTTCTTTCTGTTGCTTCATTATTGGTGTATAAAAATGCAACTGATTTCTATACATAGATTTTGTACCCTGCAACTTTGCTGAATTCATGGGTCAGTTCTAGTAGGCTTCTGGTGGAGTCTGTTGGGTTTTCCATGTAGAGTATGATGTCATCTGTGAAAATGAAAGTTTGACTTCTTTGCCAATTCTGATACCTTTTATTTCCTTTGTTGTCTGATTGCTGAAGCTAGGATTTCTAGGACTATGTTATACAACAGTGGTGAGAGTGGACATCCCTGTCGTGTTCCTGATCTCAGGGTGATGCTCTTCGTTTTTAGCCCCACTGAGGATGATATTAGTTGTGGGCTTTTCATAAATGGCTTTTATGATGTTTATGTAAGTTCTTTCTGTCCTGACTTTCTTGAGGGTTTTTATTAAGAAAGGGTGCTGTATTTTGTCAAAAGCTTTTTCTGCATCAATTGATAGGATCATATGGTTTTTATCTTTTCTTTTGTTAATGTGATATATCACATTGATTGATTTGCAAATATTGAACCAGCCCTGCAACCCAGGAATGAATCCCATTATATCATGGTGGATATTTCTTTTTATATGCTATTGAATTAGATTTTCTAGTGTTTTGTTGAGAATTTTCGCATACATATTCATCAAGGATATTGGCCTGTAATTCTCTTTTTTTGCTGGGTCTCTGTCTGGTTTGGGAATCAAAGTGATGCTGGCTTCATAGAATGAGTCAGGAAGTTTTCCTTCCATTTCTATTTTTGGAACAGCTTGAGAAGGATAGGTATTAACTTTGCTTTAAATGTCTGTTAGAAATCCCCAGGGAAGCTGTCTAGCCCAGGACTCTTATTCATTGGGAGGTTTTTGATAACTGATTCAATTTCTTTACTAGTTATGGATCTGTTCAAATTTTCTATTTCTTCCCGGTTCAGTTTTGGTAGTATGTGAGTGTTTAGGAATTTGTCCATTTCTTCCAGGTTGTCCCATTGTTGGTGTATAATTTTTCATAATATTTCCTAATAATTGCTTGTATTTCTGAGGGATTGGTTGTAGTAAATCCATTTTCATTCATGATTTTGTGTATTTGGGTACTCTCTCTTTTCTTTTTGAGAAGCCTGGCTAGAGGTTTATCAATTTTGTTTATTTTTTCAAAAAAACAACTTTTGTTTTCATTGATCTGTTCAACTGTGTTTTTGGATTCTCTATTGTTTATTTCTTTTCTGGTCTTTATTTTTACTTTTTTTCTGCTGGGTTTGGGTGTCTTTGCTTTCTGCTACTAGTTCCTTTAGGTGCACTGTTAGATTTTGTATTTGGGATTTTTCTAGTTTCTTGAGATAGGCCTGGATTGCAATGTATTTTCCTCTTAGGACTGCCTTACTGCATCCCAGAGGGTTTGGATTGTTGTATTTCCATTTTCATTTGTTTCCATACAGTTTTTAATTTCTTCTCTAATTTCCTGGTTGACCCATTTGTTCTTTAGTAGGGTGTACTTTAACCTCCATGCATTTAGAGGTTTTCCACACTTTTTCCTGTGATTGATTTCAAGTTTCATATCATTGTGATCTGAAAGCGTGTATGGTATGATCTCAATTCTTTTATATTTATTGAGGACTGCTTTGTGACTCAGTATGTGATCTCTCTTGGAGAATGTTCCATGTGCACTTGAGAAGAAAGTGTATTCCGCTGCTTGGGATATAGAGTTCTAAATCTATCTGTCAGGTCCATCTTGTCCAATAAATCGTTCCAGGCTAATGTTTCTTTACTGATTCTCTGTTTAGATGATGTATCCATTGCTGTAAGTGGAGTATTAAAATCCCCTGCAGTTAGTATATTCTTATCAATATGATTGCTTATGTTTATGATTAATTGTTGTATATATTTGTGTGCATCCAAATTTGGTTCATAGATGTTAATAATTGTTAGCTTTTCCTGATGTATAGACCCTGTAATTAATATATAATTCCCTTCTTCATCCCTTGTTACAGCTTTTAATTTAAAGTCTAGTTTGTCTGATATAAGTATGGCTATTCCAGCTTTTTTTTGATTTCCAGTAGAATGATAGATAGTTCTCCATTCCCTCACTTTCAATCTGAAGGTGTCCTCAGGTCTGAAGTTAGTCTCTTATAGACAGCAAATAGATGGGTCTTGTTTTTGTATCCATTCTGATACCCAATATCTTTTGATTAGAGCATTTAATCCATTTACATGCAGTGTGATTATTGAAATATATGGGTTTAGAGTCATTGTGTTTTTGGTAGGTTTCATGCTTGTAGTTATGTCTCTGGTACTTTGTGTTCTTGGCAACATTTCACTCACTGAGTCCCCCTTAGGATCTCTTGTAGGGCTGGTTTAGTGGTAATGAATTTCTTCAGTTTTTGTTTGGGAAAACTTTTATCTTCTTTCTATTCTGAATGACACACTTGCTGGGTAAAGGATTCCTGGTTGCATATTTTTCCTGTTCATCATATTGAAGATTTCCTGCTATTCCTTTCTGGCCTGCCAAGTTTCTGTAGATAGGTCTGCTACTACCCTTATGTGTTTACCTTTGTATTAAATCCTGTCTATTCCTAGAATTTCAGAATTCTCTCTTTATCCTTGTATTTTGCCCATTTCACTATGATATTTCATGCAGAAGTTCAATTCAAGTCACCTCTGAGGGGAGTTGTCTGTGCCTTTTGGATTTCAGTGTCTGATTCCTTCCCCAGGTTGGGGAAGGTCTCAGCTCTGATTTGTTCAGGTATTCCTTCAGCCCCTTTCTCTCTCTTCTTCTGGAATTCCTTTGATATGGATATTGTTCCATTTGAATACATCACTCAGTTCCCTCATCTTCTTTCATGCTCCTGGATCATTTTATCTCTCTTTTTCCATAATTTTGTCTTCTAATTCACCTATTCTCCCCTCTGCCTCTTCAGTCTGAACTGTGGCTGCCTCCATTTTATTTTACACCTCATTTATATCTTTTTTTTAGTTCATTGTGACTATTTTTAAGATCCTTGTTCTCTGCAGCAATGGAATCTCTGCTGTCTTCTATGCCTTTTTCAAGCCCAGCAGTTAATGTTTTATTATTCTAAATTCTTGTTCATTTATATTGATTATATCTGTTTTGATCAATTCTTTACTGTCAGTTTTTCCTGAAATTTCCTTTGAGGAGAATTCTTCCATTTCATCATTTGGCTAGTTTTCTCTCCCTTGGAAGTTTTAAAAGCTTGTTATGTGCTCTGCACGTGCGAGGGCTGCTATCTTAACGGAGTGTCATACACTGTCCAGGGCCTGGCCGTTCAGGAGTGTTTTTTGGAGAGTGTTACTTGCTCTTGTTGTTGTGACTGGTTATTTTATTTCCCTACTTGTAGTGGTGTTTTGGACCCTCCACCAGGTGTGCTTTGATTTATTCCTTGGAGTAGCCTTGGAGAAGAAAAGAAACAGACCAACAAACATGCAAACACACAAAGAAAACAAATAAGCAAAAACAGAACCAAAAGCAATCTAAAAGCAAAAAATCAGAAGCACCAGAACAGGGTGGAGGCGGTGTTGATGGAAGAACATTTACAGAGAGAGAAATGACGGATGGGGAAAAAAAAATGAATATTGACCAGGCAGAGAGATTAAAGGCTTAATCTAGAGACAGAAGGGAGTACAAGGAAGGAGACTAGGAAAAAGAAACGAAGGTAAAGTTACCCAGAGAAACTATACGGTCTGTTAATTCCGCAGAAACAGAAAGGAAAGTAAAGAAGGAGGGGTAGAACATGCATCAAAAGAATGGATTAAATATGTCTGTTTAAGCAAACTAACAACCCAAGTAACCAGCCTAGACGAGGGAAGTGATAAGAAGGAGAAAAGGGAGAATATATCTAAATAACAAGAATTGTTCTAATATTAATAAGGGCAATGCCACAGTGCTCCTCTGGTGAGGGGGCTGTCTGGTTCCACCGTGTCTAATCAGCTCCAGTAGACAGGCAGGGACCCAGCAGGGAGGGGTGTGGTTTGGTATAGGTAGGTCCCGTGGCCATTGTGGGTCCCACGGATCTATCCCTGAGGCCCCGCCTTGATAGTTGTGGGGAGAAAAATGGCGACCCGCCAGTCCCTTCTTCACAGACCAGGTGTCCCAAATCGCTTCTTTGGATCTGTCCTCACTGTGCCTTGGCTGTAGATGAGGCAGTCTGTCTTATTCTGCCGACTCTTGTGTCCCCTGCTTAGCTGGGATTTAAACTCCAGCTCTATGCACGTGGACCCCCGGCTGGGCCACAGCACTTCAGGGAAGGAGACTGGTTTCTCCTGCAGTAGACTGCCCCCCTTGACCTACCACGGAACCCATGCTGGCTCACCTCCTCCCCAGGTGTGTGATCAGGGCAGCCGGCCCCAGTCCAGAGAAAGCCCTGCCGTTAGAGATGGGATCCCTCTCTGTCCCAAACCGAGGTTTCTGTCTTGTCCAGATACAGTCCTGTGCTTCCTGAGCTGTTCTTTCTCTTCCCTTTGTCTCTTTGCAGAAGGGGATCCTTCTCCAAGCCCCGTTTTTATCTCCCCCAGTTCACAGTCACCCACCTATGGGGCCGTCTGGTTTTCCCGTTTTCTCCTTGATATACTCTGTCTCTTTTGCTCCCAGATTCTTGAGGTTCAAAGTCCTTTGGCTTCAGTCCTTTGTTTGAGAGAGGAGGGAAGTACGGTTCCCCCTGCTTCTCCGCCATGTTGGCCAAGAGACTGTCTTTTAAGTCTTACCTGTAAATTTCCTTTGCAATCTTATTTGTATGGATGACTCTTTAATGTCTGGAGAAAATTTTGATGTCAAGCCTTTTATAGCTAGTTGTCTCAACCTAAATATGGAAGAAATCTTAATTACAAAGAATAAGAACTTGTATTGAGTTGGCTTTGTTCAACAAAATTTTCATTGTCAAGTTCATTTTGTGACTTCTGTATTGCTCTTTTATGGAAAAGGATGTCATGATTTTCCCATAAGCTTTTTAACCAAATTACTATTGTCAACTTCCCTCCCCCCATAATTAGAATTTAATTTTTCTTTTAGCGACTCATTCTGAGGTTTTGTTTACATTCTTACATGGGATACAGGAAAGTTCTCAAGCTTTTCACGTCTGCCTTCTTTTTAAGAGTTGATCTTGGTGATGAATTTTATGCTACACTTTTCGACTTTTATAAACCTTGAATAGTTGTAGACATTTTATCCGAATCAGCTCATTTATAGCATATGGGTCACAGACGTTTAAATCTCAAATGCAGAGGAAGGTAGCATGTGTGGAGGAAGTAAAGCTCTTAAATTTTTTTGTTTGTTTTTTGCAAACAGCAGTATGATTCATATTATGGATGAAATTACAATTTGAGGAGTAACAGGGAGAGTCAAGAAATACAAAGCTGTATGGTTGCACAGTTCATCCACTTTGGTTCTCTTTTAAATGAATTATTTATGCTTCTATCCATATGTTCCTGATTTTTTTCTGTAATTATTTTTGTTGGAAGATTCAGAAGTAATTTTTATAACAGGTGACTATGCCGTTTTTCAAACAGTGGTATATAAAGTATAGGAATTTGTTTGAACTGGACTTCTCTGGATTTGTAAGGTAGCATGATGTTAAGTATTTCTCATTTTTACTTAAAAAATTTTTTTAATGTTTTTTATTTATTTTTGAGAGACAGAGACAGCGCAAACAGGGGAGGGTCAGAGAGAGAGGGAGGCACAGAATCAGAAACAGGCTCCAGGCTCTGAGCTGTCAGCACAGAGCCCGACATGGGACTTGAACCCACGAACCGCGAGATCATGACCCGAGCCGAAGTTGGATGCTTAACCAACTGAGCCACCCAGGCGCCCCCCCCTACTTTTTTAAAAGAGATAATAACATTTATATATTTCTGTATTTCCCAGAGTAGTTAACAGTTTTCAAATAAATCTTTAGTCATTAATTTTTAAAATATTTAAAATGTGAATAAAATTAATGAGGATAAGCATCTTACAGCCTTTCTGAGGCAAATTGGAAATGAGCTCTTCAGTTCTTTGCTCCTAACAGAATTGTACTTTTTACTTCAGAGTGGAGTGGCGGCCTCAGAACTTGGTACGTATGGTGTGACTTCTTGCTTTTTTAGTATTACCTCGTGTTTCCCAGAGACACAAGAGAAACCATTAAAACCAATAATTACTTTTCTTACATGGAAAATACATCATGTTTGTAGTATTGTTGAAGGAACTGTTCCCTCTTTGAAGGAAGCTCGTTCTGTTTCTTGGCACTTTGGGCTAATGTGTTTCATTCTTTTCTGTATAGAAGTTGGTCATGCTGTTTGTGGTTTCAAAACCTTTTCAAAGCTTGTTCCTGTGGAGGAAGAACATGTTTTAAAAAATGATGTCTTAGGTTTGATGAAATTGGAAGCTTGGGCACTTGGAAGCACTTTTCAGTGGGAAGAGCACTGTGGTGTGAGTCAGAAAGTTGGCCGTCCCACTGACTCACAGAAAATAATTTGACCTGTAAAATCAGAAGTTTAGAATGGATGATTTCTGTGGAGGTCTTGTGTAGCAGCAGGTCTTCATACCCTTTTATTCTAAGACGACTGAAAAACAAATGATCAGGATTATTTACCTGGGTTTTACAGTTATCACTTTAGCAGAGCATAAACATGTGATCATCTCTTTGCAGTTGTGAATGTGCTGTGTTCATGTCATTCCTTCTGTGATCAGTATGCCTAAAGTATTATTCAGATCTGCCTAATATGAATGATATTGCTGTGCTTTTAGATTTTATTTTTGTTGTTGTTGATGGATTAGCACCTACTTCTTTAGTTATAACTTTTTCAGGCTGGCTTCTGGAATCTGTCTCTTGTCTCATACCAGAGAGAGTATACTTTGGTATTTGTTATATCTGAACTTAAAATTATGCTTCCATATTTCTTTTGTTCTTAAAATTGTGCCACAGTAGCTTTCTTTTCCCCTCATTCTCCTCCCCCTCTCATTTTTCTGGTTCCACATTAAAATGTTTGTTCAGTTAGATTGGCATTCTCTTCCTCAAAACGCTTTGAAGTTGTCTTTGGTACAGTACATTTTAAGAACTGGGAAAGAATGTGTATGATTGTGTTTCCATTTTTATACAAAAAGAAAAGATTTTAGTTACAGTACTCAAATTTCTCACACTACCATTTTAAGAAAATAAGTAAGTATTCCAATAGAAGAGACTTAAATGGTTAGAACTGAATAGTTTATTTCTTGTACTTTGATTTTCCAGCCAGTGAGTTTACCATGATTGTTTCTAATTGTTGAGAAGGCATTTGGACTCAGTAGATAGGTGCACATAAATCTTAATAATAGCAAAGTGTAGTTACCATGCATAGTACCCATGAGCCAAAATAAATAGAACAGAGACAATTTTCAAAATGCAGTGTAAGAAAGTTTATTCAGTTATAGAAGTGCTTTGGTCTTGGCTGCCTGGGGATAATGGGACAGGAAGACTATGAAATGAAGATGAACTGCTTAAATGGCTTGTGAAAAGATGGTGTTCAATAATTATTAAGCAAAGAACCTCAGACTCAAGCTGGACTAAATATTTTTATTCTCACTTATTGCTTGCTTAGCTATGAAGGTTGAATTATAACTGTAATATGAATAACTGAAGTTTAAGAGCCTGATTTTTAGTTTGAATATTTTTAAAAGTCCAACCCTTTCAGAGGGATTTTAGTGAAATTAACCTCTCTAATGATTTTACAACATTTTGTGAACATGCCTAGTTTTCCTCTGAGGAAACGATTGTGAGGAAAGGAAACAAATTGGAACAGTTTTCAGTTTGGTTCTTATTTTTTATAAGTTGGATTTCTTAGACTTAATAGGGAATAGGGAGAACTGAATGCATTAAAATATATTCCCCTCCTTTCCCATTCTTCAAAATTATCTTTTCTATCCTAGCTCTAAATGTTCCTATTTAATATTTACAAGTATGGTATCTTTCTGTTTGAATTGATTTTTGAAAATAACCAAAGGCCAGACTTCTGGAGCATTTATTCTACTTTCATTGTCCATGACCCAGCCTTTTAATGATTGTGGGCCTTACTTGAGCAAATTTGCCCATTGTTCCCATCTGCTTCGTTTTTCAGCTTGTCATATTGTAAGAGTTTTATGACTAGGATGCATATCCACCTGGGGTTTTGGATGTGACTACCAAGCTTCAGTGTTTGATTTATATTTGAATCCATGTCTTTAGACATGAAAGGTTAGTGCAAAAGCATGCTTCTCCACTGTCTCCTTTTCGTTTTAGCAGCTCTGCTTGATGCCTTTGGAATGTGCTTTAGTTTCTGTCAATTTGATTAAGAGGAGGCAAAGAGAAAGTAACCCACTGGATGAAAAATGCTTTGTGGTCTGTGTGACACAGGTTGGGGGAAGTTGTGTGTATAGGTGAGCACTGTGACAGTAAAGTTGTGTTATAGTGAGGTGATGTTTCAGGCTGACCCTAACATTGTCTGCATGGGGTCATTCTGGGTCCAGGGTCCAGACTTCAGGTCTGTAAGCAATAGGATCTGGATGTTTTTAGTTCATTCAGAAGCAGTTAGTATCTTGAGAATAGGCTCAATCCAATCAAGTTAAAGAGTTATAATCTAGGGCTGTACTGTCTAAAATAATAACCATAATTCACAGGTAGCAATTTAAGTTAATTAAAATTAAATACGATTAAAAATTCAATTGCTCTTTTACCATAATCACATTTCCAGTGCTCAGTTGCCACATGTGGCCAGCGACTACTGAACAGTGCTGATATGGAATACTTCCATTATTGCCAAATGGTCTATTGGACAGCACTGGTCTAGAGTGCCAATTTGCTAATTTCAGTGGGCTGGTAACCATATTATTATCTTTCTAGTAACCATGTAACTGTGTCTGCTTCCCAGGACACTGGTTTGTAAGGTACCTTGGAAATTTAATTAGTCTTTAGGAGAGTATTGATTTCTTAGTGAGCCATAAAGAAGCTAGGCCTGAAGGAACTAGAAAGTTCTAAAAGACATATTAGTTTGGGGAAATCTTAAAAGGACTTTCTGTCTCAACGTTATCTTTTTAGTTGCAGCATTACTTGAATATACTGTCTATACTGCATCTTTTCAATAAACATTGACAAGTTATCATGGTTACAAAATAATCTTTTATAATTGAGACCAAGGTAACAAGAAATTTTCTGGTGACATAATTTTGTGAAGTGGGATTGAGGCTATTTATTTTAATTTTTTTTATAGTTTTCTTTGACTTGCTGAAACATTTGCCCTTGAAAGAAAACATTTTACTTTGAATGCATTACATTGCATGGGTACTAGTCTGGAGGCATTAACTAGAGGAACTCACTGAGATTTTTATTTCAAGTATGTGAAAAAGTCCTCTTTTTTTGAAATGTTTTTATAAAACTAAATTTATTCAATGTAAGGGATTTTATTCTAAGATTGTGTTCTTTCTGTGCTCTTGAGTAGTCAAATGACCCTCATTTGACAGTAGCATTTAAAAAATGACTATTCTTGGCAAAATAAAATTTAGGAACATCTATAACTGTAAAAAAATTTAGTTGACATGCAATGTTATATTGGTGTCAGGTGTACAACATGGTGACTTGGCATTTATATACTTTATGAAATGCTCACCATGGTAAGTGTAGTTGCCATCTGTCACCATATAGTTATTATAGCATTATCTCTATCTCCATCACTATTACATGCTGTACTGAAGGCACACTGCTGTATGTTGGAGACAAAAGAAAAGAAGGTTATTATGGGGTTGATGCTGTCATTATTATTAGTGCCATTATGAGTAATAATAACTAATAATGATAATCAGCTTGCATGTACAAAGTATTTAATATCTATAAAGCCCTTTAGCATAGAATGAGAACTGAAATGAAGAAGTAAAAATCATGGCTTTGGAGACTGTTTTTTGTTTAGTTGTGATCTTAGAGTAGCTACTTAACTTTTTCTAAGCCATGAAATCCTCATCTGTACAACAGGAATAATAGTTACATCTACTTTATTCGATTATTATGAAGACTAAATCTAAATGAGATAAAATAATTAAGGATTTAGCATATTGCCAGACGTCACTGAGCACTAATAAATATTAGCTGTTGTTATTACTTTATCTTATGCACATTCATTTGATTCTAATGAGCGTAATCATTAGACACGGTACATGTTAGACAATGTAATGTACATTGTTTTTAAACTTATGAAAAGATGGAAGTGTAGAGAAGTTAAGTGATTTATTTCAGGTGTCATGTCAATAAGTTGAATCAGGACCTAAAATTAGGTCTTTAAATTCTTCATGTGAATGTCTTTCCAAAGGTAGTTACCTTTCTAAAGATGTAAAGCTTGTGAAGAATTTGTTTGTATGGAAAATATGTTTTTCTTATCAGGAAGATTAAAATTGAAAATAAAAGGGGCAGAGGGAGTGAGAAACAGTGTATATATATATCTGGTCAGGTATGGCAGAAGAAAAAAGGCGGTACCCAGGAACTTAGTAAACTAACTTGCCTGTGATCAGTACCTGTCGCAAATGTGTGCTATGAATGAACTAGAGTTATAAACAATGCTTGTGACTTCAGTTGTTACCAATGCATAAGTTAAAAGTAATAAGTAACAGTCACTCTTAAGATTTCTTTCACCCATAGAGCTCAAACAGCTAAGGCTTAAGAGGAAAGGAAACATGACAGTGAAGAGGATAAGTGTTGCTCAAAGAAACAATATTGGTACGAACTTCAGGGTGCAGAAGCATGTGAGAATCCTTTGCTAAAGAAAAAAGAAGAAAACAGATGCTGATAAAATTGTTGAAACATTTCAGAGTTGTGGAGAGGAAGGTACTGATAGTTTCTTTGTGTGATCACAAAAAAATGATACAGCTAGAAAGTTACTGGTGGTGATGAAGTCTCATTTGTGCAGTGTAGGCTTTTGTCAAATTATTGCTTGATCACAGGGTAATCTTTTAGAAGATTAAGGAAAAGGGATGTGGCTACTCTTGCACTGAGTTATAATCAATATGAAGGAACCAATTGGTGAAAGGGGAATAATAGGAAGTTTGGAAAAAACTGAGGGTGTCCCATTATAGCCAAGGAACGGAATAATGGATCAAGTGTGGCATTAGTCTTGGACTCTAAGAAAACAGTTTCAACTAGAATGGAGAAAGGTAAGACAGTCTTTTGATTTGAGAATCTAAAAAGGAAGACAGCCCCAGAGAAACACTGATTCTCAAGAGGTGATTGGGCTGGGCATATGAAAGATTCATGACAGGAATTGTTTTTATATTTGGAAGAAAAAAATCCCTAAGGATTTTAATATTTATATTTTAAATATAAATTTTGTTTTGTTTTGAAGGCACAAAAAGGACATGAAAAAGTAGGTCTGTGTGAGATAACCTAATTGAATTAGTTGAGTTTTATCTTCTTCATCAAAATGTTCTTTAGCCTAAGAGAGTTAACCAAATAGGTTAAGTGGTGATTGAACCCCAAGAGTGGTGAGAAGAAAAGTAGAAGGCACTCACAGACTGTAAATTAATTCCATTTTCCTACTCCTGGCAAGTTAAATGCCTGAGTTTTCAAATTACATGTGTACAGTTAAGTTTTTAATTTTTATTATAAAACAGTTCAATTAAAAACCACAAAATACTGTAATAGACATCCATGTATTCATTGTCAAGATTGAACATTTAACATTTTGCCTTGTTTAACATTTAAAAAAATTTTTTTACTGTTTGTTTATTTTTGAAGGAGAGAGAGAGAGACAGACAGAGGGTGAGTGAAGGAGGAGCAGAGAGGAGAGGGAGACAGAATAGGAAGCAGGCTCCAGGCTCCGAGGTCAGCACAGAGCCTGACACAGAGCTCAACCTCACGAACCGTGACATCATGACGTAGGCCGAAGTCAGATGCTTAACTGACTGAGCCACCCAGGCGCTCCCACGTTGTTTTTTTAAAAAGATTTTAAAAATCAGATACTTATTAAAACTTCCCTCTTTTTTTTTTCTTTTTTAAACTTAATGCTCTTTTTGAAATTTATCCATGTCAGTATATGTAGCTTGAGTTCTTTCATTTAAACTGCTGTGTAGTATTTCATTTGATGAATAAATCAGTTTATTCTCTTAACAATTTCAGCATTTTGTATTATTAATAAGGCTAAAGTGAATGTCACTTGTGTCCACAAGTGATTTCCTTGGTATAGAAATCTACGAGTGAAATTGTTGGATTTCAAAGATTAACATCCATACATTTTCTGTTCCATTTATTTCTAAATTTCAGGTAGTTTTTGTTGCTGTTGTATATATCTTTCTAAGGAGCGTATTTTTAGATTGGTAAAAAGGAAATTGGAATAACATTGATTTCTTTGTATTAATCTTAAGTTCAGCAACAATTCTGAACTCATTGTTTCTTTCTTTTTTTTTATGTTATGTTATTTATTTATTTATTTATTAATTGAGAGACAGAGATGGTGCGAGCAGGGGAGGGTCAGAGAGAAGAGGGAGGCACAGAATCAGAAGCAGGCTCCAGGCTCTAAGCTAGCTGTCAGCACAGAGCCTGACGCGGGGCTCGAACCCACAAACCGTGAGATCATTACCTGAGCTGAAGTCGGACGCTCAACCGACAGCTACCCAGACGCCCGGTGAACTCATTGTTTCTGATAGTTTGTCTGATAGTTCTTTTGACTTTTTAATCATCTGTAAAAAAATTTAATTTCTTTCATATCTGTTTTTCCTGTATGGCTGGTACATGAAGCTCTGGTATACTGTCTAACAGAAACAGTAGTAGAGGCATGCTTGTGTTCCTTCCTGACATTAGTGAAAATGCTTCTTATATTTAACCATTTTATAGATGTTGGTTACTACTTCCTTGTTTTTATATTTTTTAATCAGGTTAAGAAGGTCCTCTTTTATATTACCAAAGCTTTATATGATGCATGAGTGTTGAAACTTACCAAAAAAATTTTACCAAATTTTTTTTTTCAAAGCGGTTAGTGTAAAAGGCCTGAGGCTACTATCTTTATGAGGTCCTGCCTGCAAGGTTGGCTCTTGGCTGATGTTTGAGAACTTTGCTTCTGAAACATTACCTAACTGGTATAGGTGTATAACTGTGCCTAGGATGTCTGTACATTGTGATTGATGGTGAACACCTGCTTTCTTCTGGGGAGTGTAGCACTTTGATAGGTGATAGCAAAGAATGTCTCTGTGACTAGCCCTCTATAAAAACTTCTACTGTCATTCTCAAATGGGTTTTCTTAGGCTGCATTTTTCTTGCTAGAGAAAGAAACATACCAAAGTTATGTTTCTTTTTGGGCAGGGAGAGGAATTCCTAGAATAGGAAGCCTGTGTATGGATTTTTCCAGACTCTGACTTGTCTTTTTCCCTTACTGAACCATCTAGCTGTATCCTCTTACTGTGTTGCTATAATAGATTTTAGCTGTGATTACAACGGCCTCTGAGTCCTGTGAGTTTGTCTACTGATTTTGGGGACCCTTGATACACTCAGTAATGTAATGGATTACACTAATAGGTATTCGGTGTTAAACTATTCTTGCATTCTTAGAATAAATCCTGTTTCATCATGATATGGTTTTTTTAAGTTGCTTGATTCAGTTTGCTAATTTTATGCTGAAATTTTGCATCTGTACATAAGAATTGCCTGTAACTTTCCTTTCTTTGACTTTACTGCTCTAATTTTATTAATCATGGTCATATTGATCTTCGTGGGTCCAGATTATAAAACCACTTGAATTTGAAAAAGGGAAATAAAGGGGGGAGAATTACTCTACTCAATATTAAGGCAGACATATATCTACAGTAATAAATAATGTTCTTTTTTTGTGTTTTGATTTCTTGATTTATGTTTCATGTTTTTATATTATTTTATTTTGAAAGAGTTGTTTTATTTTCACTATTGTATTATCTGAATTTTAGATGGATGTATTCCAGTTGTTTGCTATGACTTTTGACTTTAGCTTTCATTGGACTGTAATTGTAGATTGAAAACTCATCTCTTATGAGGCTTACCTTTTTAAGTGGTTATATCTATTTTACCTTCACTTTATATATTCTAGCTGTTTGTTGTGGGAGGATTATCAGTTTTTCTTAGTCTTCATATTATTGGAATTGGAACTCAAACCCAATGTTATTTGCTTATCTGCTGTTGATGTTAGAGGAACCTACAGAACAAAAGAACTATATTGGAAACTAAGATTGGCAAATGTTTTGGTATTTAAGAAATGAGTTTTGTGATAGGCTGGACATCATTTCTTGTTACAGATTTGAGGACACATGATCAAATTGATGATTTAAATGTGTACTTGCGTTATGGTATTTTCTGGTTAGATTTTAGAGACATGAGAAACATGGAATTATTCAAGGAGATTTTTTGAAAAATGAGGCATAACTTTTTATTTTAAGCTTTTAAAATTAATAGAACTATCAAAACTGATGGAAGATTTAAATAGTAATGAGATACTTTACAACTAGGTGGGAAGACTGGCAGTCAAAACCCTTGATCTGTGGCTCTTACAGTGGCTACCTGCATAACCGGCTATCTGCATTTGTGGATCTTTTTCATTGGTAAAAAGTGGTCAGTTGAACTTTGTTCTCTCTGTTGTTTTAGGAGTCCTAAAAATACCACTATTGTTGTGATTGTTATTATCAGCATCACAATGAAAAACAAACAGTTGAAACTTGACTGCAGAGTAATGAGTACAGTAGAAGTAATGTCATGCTCTCAAAAAAAGTGAGAACCCCACTTATGTATTTTGCTTATAATAATGTACTTTAGCGACAAGAAATCAGCAAAAACAAGAAACTTCTATTTTTAAATGTCTACATTTTGGAGGAAAGAAAACAGTGGTCAGAAATGTTAATGGAAAAATTTGTTACTTTAAAAATGAAAAACGGAATCCTGCTGTAAAATTTCAGTGAGGCAGAAGCATCTCACTTTGGCATATTTCCTTCCTCAGATCTTTTGTAAGTGACAGTAATCAACAGAATTATGATGACAGCTGCTGAAATTATTCAAGGCTATGAAACGTATTCAGTGGCATCATTGACATCATCAAAACTACTTATTAGGTATAGGTTTTTATATAAATAATATGTGTGACTTTTGTAAACATAGCTTATTTGATTTGGTTCTGTGTTGCTATTCTTTTTTGTCATAAAAGAAAGATTTGGGGATCTCATAAATTTATTTCTAATGATACATGGTAGAATCTTCATCAGTCACTTTGGTTTGCTTACTGTGGTCTAGAACTGTCAAAGCTTTTAGATTTGTCTTGAAAGCAATGATAGCAAGTAGACTAAATTAGTTTTTGTCAGTGTAAGATTGAGCCCTAAAAGAATATTGATTGATGTTCTATAAATCTATTGTCTGTCTTTACAGCCATAGTTTCTGCCAGAAGAACAGGAAGTAACATGCTTTTAAGAGTAGATTAATCTCTGAGAAGTTTAACTGAATGAAACTTTTATGATGCAAAAGCTATTCTTCCTAAATAAGATGAATATGTAAAGTTTCAAAGTAAAATTGAAGATTTGTAGCTAAGACTTTGTTAATCAGGAATATAGAAGAAACTCCTTTGCTTCCTAACCAAAAATACGTGTGTATGCAGAGTCTCTAACACCCATACACAGCTCCTTTTTTAATCTCAGTAGTCCACATGAATTCATATATACAACTGTATTTGGTCTTGAGTTAGAAATTACCGTTTGGTTTGTATTTTATTTGATACAGTTAGGACGATTAGTCTTACGTATATGAAGAATTGTACATTTTAACAACAAATTTATGAGCCATAGTGCCTCATGCAGATGCATCAGCTGGCCTATAGTGAGTGGTATGCTGTTCAATGAATATTTATTAATTTAGCTGAGTTCCAATCTAGGTTCAGGGAATTGTTAGAGTTGAGAGAGTTATATTTTGGCCTTTACCTTGAGGGAATTTAGAGAAAGAAGATATGAGATAGTTGAATTAAACACCATTTATATAATCATGCTGGAGAAAAATCGTCTTATGTATGATAGTAGCAAGCACTTTTATTGGTATTCTCATAACTGTTTCAAAACAGAAATTTTGAACTTTTCACATAGGTTCTGTGAATTTGAAAGTTTTCTCTTTGGTGGCAGAACAGAGTAGGTTTTTTCATGTTTAATATTCCAGTGGCAGGGAAGAAAATACAACTTGGCCATTTCCCCCCCTAGATCCCCTAGAGAGCATATGTGGATCTGGTCCAGGCATCATCTATTGTACAGCTACTGTTTTTTGTGGGGTGGGAAATCCATTTATTTGTAAGTCTCCTTGTAAAGTTTCTTGACGTGAGAAAGGCTTGATATATAAAACCTATAAATTTCTCTTTATAGGAGTTTTTAGTAAACTACATATTGCAAAGTAGTTTTTAATTTACACAGTTCTTTAATTGGACTTAGTTGAAAGGCTTTGGGAAGAAAATTTGAGAGAGAACAATTATGTTAATGCCTGGTTTCCATTTTAGGTGATCAAATTAAATTAATCTGATAGGTCTTTAAAAAACATTATTTTTAAATGTTTATTTTTTTGAGAGAGAGAGAGAGAGAGAGAGAGAGAGAGAGAGAGGGAGGGAGGGAGGGAGAGAGAGGACAGAGAGACAGAGCACGAGCAGGTGAGGGGCACAGAGAGAGGAAGACACAGAATCCGAAGCAGGCTCCAGGCTCTGAGCTGTTAGCATAGAGTCTGATATGGGGCTCGAACTCATGAACTGTGAGATCATGACCTGAACTGAAGTCGGACACTTAACTGACTGAGCCACCCAGGGGCCTCAATCTGATAGGTCATTTTTGAGTTTTTATTATGAGGTTAAATAACCTTATATAGCATCATCTTGATTAATGATAATCTTTAGATTTCCTCACAATTAATTGTTTTTAAAATAACATTAGTTATTACTAACATTAACATTATTTTTTTAATGTTTTTTAAATTTATTTTTAAGAGATAGAGAGATCGTGAGCAGGGGAGGATCAGAGAGAGAGAGAGAGAGAGAGAGACAGAATCCGAAGCAGGCTCCAGGCTCTGAGCTGTCAGCACAGAGCCCGATACTGGGCTTGAACCCACGAACTATGAGATCATGACCTGAGCCGAAGCCGGACGCTTAACCAACTGAGCCACCCAGGCACCCCCAATAACATTATGTTTTGAAGAATAAGATTAAAAAATTTTTTTACTGTTTGTTTATTTTAGAGAGAGAGAGACAGTGCACAAGTGGAGGTGGAGGACAGAGAGAGGGGGAGACACAGGATCTGAAGCAGGCTCTAGGCTCTGAGCTGTCAGCACACAGTCCAACTTAGGGCTTGAACCTATGAACCATAAGATCATGACCTGAGCCAAAGTTGGACACCTAACCAAGTGAGCTACTCAGGTGGCCCAGCCATCATTAATATTTTAGTTGATATGTTTTTAGTAATCAAATAAACATATGTGTATAGAAATGCTCCTATAATTATTTTTAAATTGGGACCATATCATCTGTGTGGTTGCGTTGAGTTGAGTTGAGTGTCATATATGCCCCACCTTGCGGGCTGTGGGGGGCTGCTGTTACCTGCACGTCGCCCTTAGGTTGCCCCAGGCACCTTCATCACCTCTACAATGTGACTTTTTTTTTTTTTAAGACTATAGGTATTTGCATGCTGTGGATGGATATGCCATAATGAATTTCAGCAATCCTCTATGTTTGAATATTCAAAATATTTGCAAATCTGTGCTGTTGTAAAGCCATTATCCACTTTAAATTTTCTGTTGGCTTGAAAATAAAACAGGAGGATTGTTCTTTTGAGTATTTTTAAATCACTGATTTGATTTACTCATATGCTATATTTCCAAGTTATCAAATGTAGTCATAAGGTGCTGATGTGGTTGCTTAAAATCAGGATTAAAGTTTGGTGTACGTCTTTGAATTCTTTTATTTCATCAGTTATATCCTGTCTTATGTGTTCAGCTTATTTTCCAGCTATATACTAAACTTATGAAGTCATGTTCTCTCTCTCTTTTTTTCTTTTATAGTTTATTTTTAAGTTGGTTTCCATATAACACCCAGTGCTCAACCCAACAAGTGCCCTTCTTCATGCCCATCACCCCTTTTCCCCTCTCCCACACCCATTAACCCTCAGTTCTCAGTATTCAAGAGTCTTTTATGATTGGTCTCCCTCCCTCTCCTTAACTATTTTTTCCCTTTTCCCTCTTCCATGGCTCTCTGTTAAGTTTCTCCTGTTTCACATATGATTGAAAACATATGGTATCTGTCCTTCTCTGCCTGACTTATTTCACTTAGCATAAAACTCTCCAGATCCGTCCACATTGTTACAAATGGCCGGATTTTTTTCTTTCTCACTGCCAGGTAGTATTCCATTATATATATAAACCATATCTTCTTGATGCATTCATCAGTTGATGGACATTTAGGCTCCTTCCATGATTTGGCTATTGTTGAAGTTACTGCTGTGAACATGGGGTACATGTGCCCCTATGCATCAGCACTTTGGTATCCCTTGTGTAAATTCCTATCAGTACTATTGCTGGGTCATAGGGGAGTTCTATTGTTAATTTTTCGAGAAACCTCCATACTGTTTTCCAGAGTGGCTGCACCAGTTTACATTCCCACCAACAGTGTAGGAAGGTGCCCATTTTTTCCACATCCTCACCAGCATCTATAGTCTCCTGGTTTGTTCATTTTAGCCACTCTGACTGGTGTGAGGTGGTTTCTCAGTGTGGTTTTGATTTGTATTTCCCTGATGATGAGTGATGCTGAGCATTATTTCATGTATCTGTTGGCCATCTGGATGTCCTCTTTGGAGAAGTATCTGTTCATGTCTTCTGCCCATTTCTTCAGTGGATTATTTGTTTTTGAGGTGTTGAGTTTGGTGAGTTCCTTACAGATTTTAGATACTAGCCCTTTGTCCCATATGTCATTTGCAACAATCATTTCCCATTCTGCTGATTGCCTATTAGTTTTGTTGATTGTTTCCTTTGCCCTGCAGAAGCATTTTATCTTGATGAGGTCCCAGTAGTTCATTTTTGCTTTTAATTCCCTTGCCTTTGGAGATGTGTTGAGTAATGTATTGCTGCTGTTGAGGTCAACAATGTTGTTTGCTGCTTTCTCCTCTAGGGTTTTTTTGATGGTTTTCTGTCTCCCATTCAGGTCCTTTATCCATTTTGAGTTTATTGTTGTATATCGTCTAAGAACGTGGGCTACATTCATTTTCTGCATGTTGCTGTCCAGTTCTCCCAGCACCATCTGTTAAAGAAACTGTCTTTTTTCCATTGGATACTCTTTCCTGCTTTGTCAAAGATTAGTTGGCCATACTTTTGTGGGTCCAATTCTGGGTTCCCTATTCTATTCCATCGGCCTATGTGTCTCTTTCTGTGTCAATACCATACTATCTTGATGATGACAGCTTTGTAACCTTTAGTAGACGCTAGAGTCTGGGATTGTGATGCCTCCCATTTTGGTTTTCTTCTTCAATATTATTTTGGCTATTTGGGGTCTTTTGTGGTTCCATATGAATTTTTTTTTTTTTTTTTTTGGTGTACCAGCTTTGAGAAGAATGCTGGGGCAATTTTGATTGGGATTGCATTGAATGCGTAGATTGCTTTGGGTAATATTGGCATTTTAAGAATATTTACTCCTCTGATCCATGAGCATGGAATGTTTTCCCATTTCTTTGTGTCTTCTTCAATTTCCTTCATAAGTTTTCTATAGTTTTCATCATACAGATCTTTTACATCTTTGGTTAGGTTTATTCCTAGGTATTTTGTGGTTTTGGGTGCAGTTGTGAATGGGATCAGTGTCTTGATCTCTCTGTTGCTTCATTATTGGTGTATAAAAATGCAACTGATTTCTATAGATAGATTTTGGACCCTGCAACTTTGCTGAATTCATGGGTCAGTTCTAGTAGGCTTCTGGTGGAGTCTGTCGGGTTTTCCATTAGAGTATCATGTCATCTGTGAAAAGTGAAAGTTTGACTTCTTTGCTGATTTTGATGCCTGTTGTTTCCTTTTGTTGTCTGATTGCTGATGCTAGGATTTCTAGCACTATGTTAAACAACAGTGGTGAGAGTGGACATCCCTGTTGTGTTCTGATCAAAGGGTAAAAGCGCTTAGTTTTTACCCCCATTGAAGATGATATTAGCTGTGGGCTTTTCATAAATGGCTTTTATGATGTTCAAGTAAGTTCTTTCTGTCCCGACTTTCTTGACGGTTTTTATTTAGAAAGGATGCTGTATTTTGTCAAGTTTTTTTTTTCTGAATCAATTGATAGGATCATATGGTTTTTATCTTTTCTTTTGTTAAAGTAATGTATCATATTGATTGAATTGTGCATAGTGAACCAGCCCTGCAACCCAGGAATGAATCCCATTTGATCATGGTGGTTAATTCTTTTTATATGCTGTAGAATTCTATCTGCTAGTATCTTATTGAGGATTTTTGCATCTGTATTCATAAGGATATTGGCATGTAGTTCTCTTTTTTTTGCTGGGTCTCTGCTGGTTTGGGAATCAAAGTGATGCTGGCTTCGTAGAATGAGTCCGGAAGTTTTCCTTCCACTTCTGATTTTTGGGATAGCTTGAGAAGAAAGGGTATTAACTCTGATTTAAATGTCTGGTAGAAGCCATTTGGCCCAGGGCTCTTATTTGTTGGGAGATTTTTGATAACTGATTCAATTTCTTTACTAGTTATGGGTCTGTTCATATTTTCTATCACTTCCCATTTGAATTTTGGTAGTGTGTGTCTGTTTAGAAATTTTTCCATTTCTTCTACTTTGTCCAGTTTGTTGGCATATATTTTTCATAGTATTCCCTGATAATTGCTTGTGTTTCTGAGGGATTGGTTGTAATAAATCCATTTTGATTTATGATTTTGTCTATTTGGGTGCTCTCTGTTTTCTTTTTGAGAAGCCTGGCTAGAGGTTTATCAATTTTGTTTATTTTTTCTAAAAACCAACTCTTGGTTTTAATCATCTATTCAACTTTTTTTGGATTCTATATTGTTTATTTCTGCTCTGGTCTTTATTTTCTTCTTCTGCTGTATTTGGGGTCTTGCTGCTCTGCTTCTAGTTCCTTTAGGTGTGCTGTTAGATTTTATATTTGCACTTTTTCTAGTTTCTTGAGAAAGGCCTGGAATGCCATGTACTTTTTGTTTAGGACTGCCTTTGTTGAATCCCAAAGGGTTTGGATTGTTGTATTTTCACTTTCACTTGTTTCCATATAGTTTTTAATTTCTTCTCAATTGCCTGATTGGCCCATTTGTTCTTGAGTAGGGTTTCCTTTAACTTCCATGTTTTTGGAGGTTTTCCAGACTTTTTCATGTGATTGATTGCAAGTTTCATAGCATTGTGATCTGAAAGCGTGTATGGTATGATCTCAGTTCTTTTATATTTTTTGAGGGCTGCTTTGTGACCCAGTATGTGATCTGTCTTGGAGAATGTTCCATGTGCACTTGAGGAGAAAGTACATTCCATAGCCTCAGGATGTAGAGTTCTAAATATATCTGTCAAATCCATCTGGTTCAGTGTGTTGTTTAGGTCCATTGTTTCTTTAGTGATTTTCTGTCTAGTTGATCTGTCCGTTCCTGTAAGTGGAGTATTAAAGTCCCCCTGCAATTAGCACATTCTTATCAATAACATTGTTTATGTTTGTCATTAATTGTTTTATGTATTTAGGTGCTCCCATATTTGGTGTTTAGATGATACCATGTTTCCCATCCACTCCCCACAGTTCTTACGCAGAATTCTGAAGCATACAAACATTGGTCTTCCATCTATCAACCTTTTACATTGGAAGGCTTTTCAACAGATAAATGCAGTGATTAAGTGCTACGTTCTGTCAACCATCGTAGCTCTAGCACTAAGGAAGCTTATAGTCTAATAGAGCAGATAGAAATATATCTAGTAAGACAGATAAGAAGAGATGAACCGTGAATTGTGGTGATCATGGAAGTCTGTATTCCCAGGGATGACCGTCAGGTTTGACATTTGTTTTCCCAGCTGTTCTTAGTTTATATACAGCAAATTGGCCTACTTTTAGTTCTGTTCTTAGTACTTGTATTGAACACCTACTAATTTGAGACCTTGTTTCTGTCTTCCCATTAAATCTGATAATATATGGTTGGTTAGTCCTACAAGCAGTTTCTTGGGCATGTTGTTATTTGGTCTTATTTAAATAGACTTTAAAATCCATTGCTTGTAATTTTTGGAGAAGTTAGCTAGTAATTATGCTATTATTTCTATGACAGTGGGCTTCTCTCTGAATTCTATGTGTTCTGAGTTTCTCTATGGAAACCTGTGTTCTTTAAAAAGTGAGAATGAGACTTCCGTTGATTTGTTAACCTGTCTCCTCCTTAGGATGGGCACCTTAGTGAGGGTTATTTCTTCACAAGCAATTTGAAACAGATTGTACTGGTTTTATCCTGCTGTTTAACAGAATGCAGATTTGCTCATTTGAAAGATCTAGGCCACTGACATTTCAGACTCAAAATGAAATATAAGTTGTTAAAGTTCATTTTTTTAAAACATTTATTTATGTATTTTGAGAGAGAGAGAGAGAGAGAGAGAGAGATACAGAGAAAGGGAGAAAGAAAGAATCCCAAGCAGGCTCTGCGCTGTCAGTGTGTAGCCCATGTAGGGCCCAATGTAGGGCCCGATGTGGGGCTCGAACTCAGGAACCGTGAGATCATGACCTGAGCCAAAGTCAAGAGTTGGACGCTTAACTGACTGAACCACCCAGGCATCCTGTGAAAGTTCCTTTTTGTTTTTTAGTTACTGTGAAAGTTCCTAGACTGGAGATAACCAGCAGCTTTGGACTGGTGAAAATCACCCAAGTCTGTCTCCATTGTTATCAGCACTTATAAGAAATGAAATGACATACATTATGGTCTAAATATGGTAATTGCTTGTATTATGCATAGTGCTTTATAATTTTATAAAATTTTATAAAATTTGTAGTAAAAATGTTTTCATCCAGTATTTAATCATTTCATCCGTGTTGAGTCTTCAAAGTAAAGTGCCTTATGGCTTGAAGAATGAAAAGGGTGACTAGAGTATAGTGTGTCAGTTGTAGAGTTGTAGGAGATCATTTTGGAGAGGAAAGCAGGACTAATCATTTAGGAATTGTGATTACTAATTCTAGACTTTCCCTGTTGCTTGAAATCTAGCTAAGAGCCAACTACTGTCTGCAGGGTCTCTCCCACTGGTCTTTTGCAATTGAGCAGTCAGCTGTATTGTATGTTTGGGCTTTCCAATAAGTAAGAGTGTTGCTAGCTCATCTCCGAAGAAGACTCTCAGTGATGACTCCCGATATTCTTAGCTTTCTGTTCCACATTGGGATCTACACTAGCCCTGTCACTCATTTTAACTGATAAAATCCAGCTGAAGTGATGCTTATGCCTCTTTCAGGCTTAAACCTTAAGACAGTTTGATAAGCTTCTGTTTTTGCACTTTGGGGACAGTGAGCATTATGTGAAAAGTTTACGTATCCTATTGGACTGACTATATTGAAAGACTACCTGGAGAGGGAAAAACACTGAGAGTCGATGCAGAGAGGCCCAGCCATCCTGGTTTCCCAGTTGAGCCTACCTTTTCCCTTAAATGTATTAAAAATGTGAGTAGAACAAGCTATCTTGAACGTTCTAGCTTCAGCCACCAAAATGACAGTAGAATTTTGAGAGATTGTTAGGCCAGTAGGAAAAAAAAACTCTTGATGCCCCACAAGAACATGGCTCTTGACTTCCCTAAGAATCAGAAGTAAAACACTGAATATTGTTATTAGGCACTCAGTGCCTTCAACTGAGTGCTTTGTTACATAGTAATAGATAAATATACAGATTGCTAGTGGACATTTTAAATGGCAGCTTTCTAATTCTGCAGAGAAGACAGATAGAGCCAAGAGCCTGGGAGGAGCAGAGAGAGAGGGAGACACATGAAACAGGCTTCAGGCTCTGAGCTGTCAGCACAGAGCCCGATGCAGGGCTTGAACCCATGAACAGTGAGATCAGGACCTGATCAGAGTTGGACGCTTAACCGACTGAGCCACCCAGGTGCCCCTAGGAATTATTCTCTTACTGCTAGTTCTTTATTATTATTATTTCCTTAGTTACTGCCTTTTAAAATTAAAACACACATGTATACTTATGCCTGGAAATCTTGGAGTATTAAATTATAAGACTCAGAGAAATACCTTACAGTGTATACATTATTTTTGATAATTTTTTTAGATTGAGAGATGGGAAGGCAGTAGACAAGGTAGTTTGTTTCCCCTTTGAAAAACTGTTCTTATTATAATCCTGTCTCTTTGTAATAAAAATATAAGAAATGTAGATCATAGAGATACTTTTAAGAAAGGCTTCATTGTTTTTTAACATGTTTAGATTGGCAAATTATGTACCTTTAAATAAAATGTTTGAAAATTGTTTTTCTAAAAATCAAATAATGATTGTCTCTAGCCAAGTCCATTTGTTATCCTGATAGTTGTGTATGGTTTCTGTTATGTATAGGTATGTGTCAAATGCAAAGGTAACATTAGCATCCATTTTTTAAAAAGACTTTTTAAAGATTTTATTTTTGAGGAGTATTAGATTCCTCGCAGTATTAATAGGAAGGTACAGAGAGTTCCCATATACCCTCTGCCCCCTTATCTGTGCAGACTTCCCCGTTATCAGCATCCCCTACCGGAGTGGTACATTTGTTTTGTTCTGTGTTGTATGTTCTGTGGACTTGGGTAAACAAATAATGACATTTATCCATCATTATAGTATTATACAAAATAGCCTCACTGCCCTAAAAATTCTCTGTTCTGCCTATTTATTCTTCTTCCTCCGCAAACCTGAGGCAATCATTTATCTTTCTACCTTTTCCAGGATGTCATATAGTTGGAATCATATAGTATGTACAGTGTGTACTTTTTTTCAGGTTGGCTTTCTCTTATTTACTGATGTGCAGTTCAGGTTCCTTGATTTCTTTTTATGGTTTGATAGTTCCTTTCTTTTTAGCACTGAGTAATATTACATTGTCTGAATGTACAACATTTATCTACTTATCTATGAATGGCATCTTAGTTCTTCCAAGTATTAGCAATTATGAGTTAAGCTGCTATAAACATCCATATACAGGCTTTTGTGTGGACATATTTTCAACTCCTTTGGGCGAATACCAAAGAGTAGAGTACATATCCTGGATCATATGGAAAGAGTATGTATATTTTTTAAAAAGTTTTAAGGTTTTTTTTGTTTTTTTTTGAGAGAGAGAATGAAAGCAGGGGCAAGGAAGAGAGAGAGGGAGAGAGAGAATCCCAAGCAGGCTCCATGCTGTCAGTGCAGCACCCAACGAAGGGTTTGAACTCACGAACCATGAAATCTTCACCTGAGCCAAAATAAGAGCCAAACCCTTCACTGAGCCACACAGGTGCCCCAGATTATGTTTAATTTGTAAGAAACTGCCACACTGTCTTCTAAAGTGAATAATATTTTACATTCCCAGTGTATCAATGAATTCCCAGCAGTGAATGAGACTCCTGTTCCACATCTTCATCTGCGTTTGGTGGTGTAGAGTTTTATAGATTTTGGCTAGTCCAATAGGTGTTTAGTGGTATCTTGTTTTCTTGTTGTTGTTGTTTTTGGTCTTTAAGAGAGTGAGCACCCACAGTCTCAAGCAGGCTCCATGCCCAGCATGGAGCTTGGCTTGGGGGGTTATTCTCATAACTGTGAGAGCATGACCTGAGCTGAAATCTATAATAGTCAGATGCTCAACAAACTGAGCTACCCAGGTGCCTCAAGTGATGTCTTGTTTTAATTTGTATTTCCTTGATGACATTTGATCATTTGCCATCTGTGTGTTCTCTTTGATGAGCTGTGTGTTTTCTTAATCAAATTGCTGTTTTTCTTATTGAATTTTAAGAGTTTTTTGTATATTTTGGATCACAGTCCTTTATCAGGTGTTTTTTAAAAAAAAAAATATTTTCTCCTAATCTGTGGCATAGTTTTTCATTTTCTTGACAGTGTCTCTGACAGAGCATATATTTTTTCTAATTTTAATGAAGTCCAGCTTGTCAATGATCTCTTTCATGGATTATGCCTTTGTATTGTATTAAAAAAATCATCTCCGTACCCAAATTCATCTAGTTTTCTATATTCTAGGAATTTTATAATTTTGCATTTATGTTTATACTCTCTTATGATTTAACTTTTGTGTGCAAATTCTGTGTCGAGATGCATTTTTTTGCATGTGGATGTCCACTTATTCCAACACCATTGGTTTAAAAGACTGTCTTTGCTCTATTATATAGTCTCTTTTCCTTTGCCAAAGATCATGTGACTTTCTTTACAGAGTCTGGTTCTGGGTTCTGGGTTCTGCTCCAATGATTTATTTATCTGTTCTTTTGCCAAAACCAAACTGTCGTGATTACTGTAGCTTTATATAGATTTTAAAGTTGGGTAGTATCCGCCCTTCAATTTTGTTCTTCTTCAATATTATATTGGGTATTCTTGGTCTTTTGCCACTCCATATGAACTTAAGAATCAGTTTGTTGATATCTGTAAAATGTCTTGCTGGAATATTGACTGAGGCTGTGCTGAATCTATAGATCAAATTGGGAGATACTGACATCTTAACAACATTGAACTTTTCTATTCATGAACACAATATCTCTTCATTTGTTTAGTTCTTGATTTTGTTCCACAGATTTTTGTAATTTTCTTCATGTTGATCATGTTTGTTAGATTTTTGGGGTGCTAATGTAAATGATACTGTGTTTTTTATTTCAAATTTGACTTATTGTTGGTATATAGGAAAGTGATTGACTTTCATATGTTAACCTTGAATCCTGCAACTTTAGTATATAATTGCTTATTAGTTCCTGGCGTTGTTTTCCTCTTTCTTTACTTTCTACATAAATGATCATGTCATTTGCAAATAATGACAGTTTTATTTCTTTTTACAAATTTTGTATACCATTTGTTTCCTTAAAAAAATTCTTTTTACTGTCTTTATTTATTTTAGGGACAAAGAGAGACAGCATGAGTAGGGGAGGGTCAGAGAGAAGGGAGACACAGAATCTGAAGACAGGCTCCAGGCTCTGAGCTAGCTGTCAGCATGGAGCCTGAACCCACGAACCGTGAGATCATGAGCTGAGCCGGAGCCAACGCTCAACTGACTGAGCCACCCAGGCGCCCCCATTTATTTCTTTTTTATTGTCTTACTCTACTTTTTTCCACTATTATGTTGATGATCATTACCGTTTTTATTCACCTTTCATTATATTTGTTCTGCAGCTCACCAAAGCTCATCGACAAGGACACATGGTGAAAGTAGATTGGCTGGACAGATTGACATTTAGAGAAATAGAAATGATAAATGAGGTGGGTTGTATTCCTCTTTTTTTTTTTTCCAAAATAAATTTTCCGGATTTCTAAGTCAAACTTTTTTTTTGCAGTTTATCTTATTTATTATGAGAGAGAGAGAGCACACATATGTACATGAGTTGGGGAGGTACAGAGAGAGAGGGAGATAGAATCCAAGTATTCTCTGTGCTGCCAGCATGGAGTTCAACCTGGGACTTGAGCCCAAGAACCATGAGATCATGACCTGAGCTGAAATCAAGAGTCAGCAGCATAAATGACTGAGCCACCAGGCACCTCTCTAAGTCCAACTTTTTGAGAAGCATCGTTTATTGCCAGATAACTCACAAATGTGAGAGCATTGAGGATAACCTGTCGTTGTAAGTTCTGTGCTAATAAGTGGGAAACTTCAGATATCTGTTTTTCTTTAATTTTAATCTTCTATCGAACCATGAAGCAGGCATTGGGTATCCTTAGTGTACTGAGTGTTAAGCGAGTGAGGCCTGTGTTAAACTTGATGCCTCTCTTGGGTGTTCTCTTTCTCCATTTGGCAGCTTATGTTTACGTTCAATTCAGTATTGGATTCTTTCAACACAGTGCTACCTCTTTACTTCAGTTACCTTGATACTATGTTATGAACTACACAGAGGACTCTGCACCCTTAGTAAAGTTACATGGTTCAACGTAATTTATTGTTTTTTGATCTTGTTTATTTGTTCCAAAATATGTTTAATTAAAAGATGACTTCCATGAAACTCCAAAGGTTAGAACTAAATTTTCTTTTCTTTTTTATATATTTGCACTGCCATACTGGAGTTTGGCCTAACATTCTGTGTCTGGGTAATAGAAAGAACGATTATTTTAATCACATTAGGAGAGAGGAATTTCATCTTCTGTGATATACCTATTTTACTGTGATTATCACAGGGCACAATTTATATTCTGTGAATGTTTTTTAGCAGGTTAAAAAAAGAAATTTTTGATTTACAACGTTAAAAGTTAAATTCTACTATGCTTATTTTTTAAAAAGAAGTGTTTTGTTTAACAATACTTACATTCAGTATGAATAAACTGGGCATCTTTTCTGATTTATTCATAATACATTTTCTGTTGAAACCAAAAGAAAAAAATTTGAATTTTTATAAGAGTCACATTCCTAAAATAGTTAAAGTGTTTTCATTTTTCTGTTCTTCAGTATAGACACCCTTGAGTGTAGAAGAAGCAGTGTTACCGCTTACTTTGTCCAGCCTTATTCACCTTCCCTTCTTTAGAAGATTGCCATCACCATAATTAGACTATAATATGCTTCATAAAGCTGAACAATTTAAGTGACTTCTTTAGATTTTTATGATTTTATACATATAGATTTAAAGCGATTGTTAAAACTGGGTTAAGACTTATCACCCTTTTAGACTTCATCTTATTTTCACATTATTCTTGTCCTAGTGTTTACTTTTTACTTAAGAGGATACATTTGTACATGCAGTATTTTTTTATGTCAGAGTAAAGAAACTATTTCCCAGTATATTTAAAGTATATTGATGAAAATGTATAAATGATTGCCAGTTACCTTAAGACCATTTGTGAATTGTGAAAAACTTGTAAAGGTTAGGAAGCTCAAGAGGCTTCTGTCTTTAATTATATACTTCGGTTTTTGTTATACTTAGTTTCTATAGTTAGACATTTGGTTTATGGCTAAACAGTTCTTTGCTTACAATTATTAGAAGTACAAAACATCTTTATTTCTGAAATAAAATAGTTTTCATGGAAATATATATTAAATACCTTTAAGATTTTATTCCAGACTAGAACAAACCAGAAATACTGTTAATTTTGAGGAGTGAGTTATAGGTGAATGGTTGACACTACTTTATAAAACAGTGGTGCTGTATAAAATAAAATAGCATTACTGTATAAAACAGTGTGTTTATGGGGCGCCTGGGTGGCTCAGTCGGTTATGCGTCCGACTTCAGCTCAGGTCATGATCCCATACATTGTGGGTTCAAGCCCCACATCAGGCTCTGTGATGACAGCCTGGAGTCTACTTCAGATTCTGTGTCTCCGAATCTCTGCCTCCGTCTCTGCTCATGCGGAGTGTGTTTATAATAATGCAATAAAAATTTACTGTATTGAAATTGTACTTGATAGATTATGTATTACTGAATTGAGAATAATGATGCGTTACTGATCCTTTAAGGGAATGTTGAAGATCATTATTTTTTCTAAAAATCTTTTTTTTTTTAGAGTGAAAAACGAAGCTCTAATTTCATGTATTTGATGGTTGAATTTCGATGTGTCAAGTGTGATGATAAGGAATATGGTATTGTTTACTATGAAAAGGTATTTGTCTTTGAACTGTTTATAGTCTCTAAAGTAGAGGGGAGGGAAAACATTAAAAAAAAATTACTGTTGTACCTGCTGAGATGAATTATTTGGTTGCAGGATAGCAGCAGACAGCTGTCAGCGCAGCTGTTTGTGTATACACAAATCAGATCATACAGCTACAACAAGATTACAAAAGCCGATCATTCATGTAATGGAGTTCTGGGTTCCAGAATTCAATAAATATGCAACAGATTAAAAACTTTTTGATTAATTGTTTCATAAATTGACAAGTAGGACATTAAAGCAATAGCATTATTAACAATAAGTATTCATTTGAAAAATGAAATGAATTTTGTAAGTGATGAGTGGTTGAAAATTAAGGGCGTATTTATAATTTGAGTAAGCACATATAATGTGTTGGAATTGTATATGTGATCCTAACATAAGTATGCTTATGGAGGCCTTTCTAAATATATATTTATTTATATAATTAATGTAGAAAACCATGTTATGAGGCTGAATGATAACAAGTATGCACTTCTGGATTTGTTTTGGTCTGTTCATTATGCAAAAGAAAGTAGTTGTATGTTTGATATGTAGTTAGATGAAAAATACCTGTGCCTTAAATGCTTGTTGAAGGGTCTTAATTTAAGGACTATAGAAATACTTGCATGCATAGTTCAAAACTACATAAGCCAGGCATTATTGTGGAAATACTTCGGTGCTTAAATCATTATGGGTGAGAACAGACTTTTGATACGTGCTGTAATAGAATAATATTTCTCCTAGTATATAGTTATATGTAGTATATTTGTTTATTAGAGGCAGCACTTCTAAATTATATTTATGCTTTAGTGTTATTTATTAAAGCTGTCCCAGTGATTTTTGAAAATATACATCTTCTTATAACTAAATTACTGTTTGAAAGATGTTTTTGTAATAGAGTTCTAAGGTTTATATAGTTAATTTATGATCATTTTTTTTCTGGTACTTTTCAAGTTAACACATTATCTTTTTCTGTTTAGCTTGTGCCCCTTCCCTTTAATAAAAGGTTAGGAAAAGTTAGCTTGTTTCAGCCTTTTATAAATGATAGTGTTTGGTAAAAAGACATTAGAAAGGTAGACAATTTAACATTCTTTATTAATTCATTAGAAAAACTACATTAAAAACAGCGGGAAATACAGATGAGTGAAATTATTTTGTCACCATTATACTTCAATAAACTCACATTTTTTATATTTTTACTGTATATAGTTTAAAGCATTATTTCCTGCCCATTTAGAATTTATATTGCAACATGCTAATGGAAATGGTACTTTCAAACATAAGAGATGTGAAGAATCTTTTGAAAGACAGCTTTGATAATAGATGAAATAATAACAGAATAAAAATTAGAAGAATTTCAAGTATTTTTGAAAAGGTTCTTGACCCCTTTCTACCGTTTCTTGAAAATTGCTCATAAATTAATGCCTGTCTACCTACCCTGTCATATTTCCACTTAGTGTAAAGATTGCTGGGCCAGTGGATTGAATCTAATGGAAATAGACTTTCTTGTCACCTGTCTTTTGTGACAGATAGCCTTAGTGAAGATTACTTGTCACAGTTGGGCTGATAAATGTGTTTTCTGGTATTGTGACTGAGAACCAGCCTGTTAAACAATGGCTGTGGGAATTTGTGGTTTTCTGTAAGACTCAATTACTGAACTAAAGTCAAGTCACACAGTACTTCCCTTCTTTCAGTCTCTCCTGGTTGTGTTGCACATTATCTAACAAAGGAAATACTAGCATTTGGAAATTGACAGAAAAACTTGATGCAAGGTGTGCAGTTAAGAGGAAATGGATTTTAGCCTTAATTAGTTTAGCTTTTTCCACTATATATGCAGTGACATTTATTATGCTGAATTACCTCTCTTGTCTGATTTGGATGAAAATAAAAGCCAATACTCCTGAAAAATGATAATACCAACAAAATAATTTGGTTAAATTTAATCTGTTTTTTAAATTACTACATGGTAACCCAGGATGGTGATGAGTCATCTCCAATTTTAACAAGCTTTGAGATTGTGAAGGTTCCTGACCCTCAGATGTCTATGGTGAGTTATTGCCAAATTTCTTTTGAAAGTGCGTTTCTCCACAGTGATTATGACTTGGATCCACACATACACTTTCTTTTATAAAAGCGTGTAACTAACTCCGTTATCTAAAAGTAATTCGTAAGTCCATTTTAGCTATCTGGAGTCAAGTTCAGTGGAACTTTTACAGCACCAACACCTAAAAATAAAGGCAGGTTAGTATAGTACTGGGGAACCATTTTATTTGAATTATTGGAAGAGCAAGGAATGTAGTCTTGAGGTGAGAACTCAGGGGACAGATCTTTGAAAGGGGATCATCATGTGGGAGGGAGTTTGTTTACCCTCGGATGAAACCGTAGGCTCAGCGGGTGGTAGTTGTGGGGAGACTGACTTTGTTGAAAACTGTGGAAGACTGTTGTTTAATTGGGATCATGGTGACTTGTATGATTTTGAGAAATAGCTACGAATGGAATTTTTGAGGTGATAATAGCTCTTTCAAGGATGGGAAACAGGAAGAATTCTTACTTTGCAACAGAGGAGTAATTCGATGACTTTAAATTTAGAAAGTTCCAGGCAAAAAAGATTTTTTGCCTGAAAAAGGCATAATGGATACCATGATATTCACACTTAAAACTCCTTTACATCACTCTGAAACATTTTATTCTTTTTTTTTTACATTTCTAATTGGATTAGTTACCTTCCTAATCAGACCAAAGCGGATTAAAAGTGGCATATTGGAAGATAAAAACATGGTGATGGAGGTAAATACAGGTCATTAAAGCAGTAAGTAATAACTGATGGCCCAACATCAAAGGAAGAGATAGCAGAAAGAGCATATAAAATTAGAAGTAAAAGGTCACTTGGGAATCTTAGAAACAAGCAGCCTGAATTCCTTCACAGTCCCTATGCATAACATAGTAAGTTCGAGTTAATATGTCTAAAATTGAAACCGAATTTTCCCTATAAAATGAAATTATATTTTATATTCTAGATATTTGAAACATACAAATGGCCATACTTTCCGCTTACCTTCAAAGTGGCCAGGAGTAAAGACGGTTTTTAATGCCAGGACCATGGTTACCATTGTAACTCCTACCAAAAAGTTCTGTAAATGAGATGTTTGTATTTTTGGTGTATTCTTTTCTAAAGAAGATACTCATCAAGAATTATAGCATTAGGGTACCTAGGTGGCTAAGTTAAGTGTCCAAAGTCAGCCCAGGTCATGATCTCACAGTTCCTGGGTTCTAGCTCTGCATCAGGCTTGCCACTGTCAGCATGGAGCCAGCTTCAAATCCGCTGTCTCCTTCTATTTTTGCCCTTCCCCCATTTGCACTCTGTCTCTCAAAAGTAAATAAACCTTAAAAAAAATTATAGCTTTAACATTATGGATGCCGTAATTAAAACAGAGTGAAAAGGGGCACCTGGGTGGATCAGTCGTTTAAGCATCCACCTTTGGCTCAGGTCATGATCTTACCAGCCCCGTGTGCTCTGTGCTGACAGATAAGAGCCTGGAGGCTGCTTCAGATACTGTGTCTCCCTCTCTCGCTCGATCGCTCTTTTTCTGTCTCTCAAAAATAAACGAACATTAAATTTTTTCTTAAAATTTAAATGCAAATGAGCAAACACTAAACAACAACAACAAAAAACCAAAAGTAGCCTCCTTATTCCCTGTGCTCAAAAATTTAGTTCAGTTTGTAGTCATGATTATTTACTAAATAGAGGAATATATTTTAACAACAACAACAACAAAACAGCTGATATACTACTGAATCAGAGAATGAAGCACTATAAAACTTCTGTAATTATAAGTACACGTACTAGCACGGGTACATAACGTAGACAGATAGACTGATGGGATAGCAGAAAAGGCTCAGAAATAGATCCAGGCACATATGCAAATTAGTGTATGTTCATCACTGGAACATAGTGTTGGGGAACTGATTAGCTATTTAGAGAAAGATAAAATCAGACCCATACCTCACATCGTACATTTAGGAGAATATTAAATCAGACCTGTACTTCACATCATACATAAAGAAAAACAACAAATAGATCAGGGATTTAAGTATTAAAATGAAACCTCACTAGTACTTTACTGTCAGTGTCGGAAAAACTTTGTAATCATGTTAGGACTCAAAATCTAGAGACAGTAAAAGAAATGATTGACAAATTTGACTACATTAAAAAAATTACATGGCAAAACATGTATCAAAGTCAAAAGACAAGTTAACAAACTGGAAGAAACTCTTCTTGACCTTATCACAGACAAAGGAATGGATATCTAATGTATAGAGGATTCTTAAAAAACTAAAGTAACAAAGGACCAAAAAGCCAATTGAAAATTAACAAAAAGATATGAACAGATAATTCACACATGCTAAAATAAATAAAATAAAAAACCTTTTAAGCTAAGACAGTATATTCAAAACTAATGATTTTGGCCGTAAATAAAATAGTCCATACCAAATCTACATATATGTATTCAAGCCTTGTGGTCACTGTCCCTTCCCTCAGTCACTGCTGGCAGGGTCAATAGTAGCTCATAGGAAGAGGGAATGCTTTAGTCTGTGTTGTCAGGGAAGATTTTAGAGTAAAGGTGATACCCAAGTGGGTGTGAAAGCCTTGAATAAATGAGGGGTATAGTGAGATGTGTTAAGAAGCTGCAATGGCATGTGCACATTATGGCACTGGTGAAACGTAAGGCATGGTTAGTTTCCCTGCCTCAATATGGTGATATTTAAAAGAAACGTAAAACATACACTGGGGACTAAACTTGTAACAAGAATAAAATGTTAATTATTATAAAATGATCTTAAGTAAGCAACTACTTACTTTTGTATTTCTAACTGGCTATTGAATCTTCCTTTTGATGAAGAATTATTGATTAATATTTATAAATAATTTATAGGAGAATTTAGTTGAGAGCAAACACCACAAGCTCGCCCGGAGCTTAAGAAGCGGACCTTCTGACCATGATCTCAAACCTAATGCTGCCACAAGAGATCAACTAAATGTAAGCGAGTTTACAGACTACGAATATAAAAATAATGAAATGTGTAATTTAGTTGCAACTGTTGTGATAACCACTTCATTTGAAAGTGATGCAGGTGCATGTTTTTTCCAGGTCATTGAAATCTGCACAATTACAACAATTTTGCATTTTCTGTTGTTTTTCTTAAATCATTTTTGGGGCTTTAAGAAAATATATTAACCTTGGAGACAGAGTGACATATAGGATATACACACTTTATTAATATACTGGTCTCAGAAACTGGCCCCAAGGTACATTGCCTGAGAGAAAGCCTTGGCTTGCACATATGCATTGTTGTGTGCTTGGACTTGACTGAGAAAGTGCTTGTTGTTTATTTCCTTTTTCCTTTTGGAATGAAAGGGGGCTTTTGTTATTTTGATTTGGTTTATTTTTGGTTGAATTAAATGAGCTCTGTAGTTACTGATTTCTATAGGGAGTGTGACTTATTTCATCTTTGTTTCCCCCTTACACTCTTGTAATATCCTTTTTGGACTGAGAAGTACAGCAAATTTAATTTTTACTTTGCTTCATGTACATTTCCCTATTTCTATAATATTCTATAATACAAATATTTAAATAAATGAAAAATTTTAAATGAAATGGAAATATATAGGAAGACTATATTTAACAAAAATAGTTCTTTTTGTTCTTCATTGTAGATTATTGTGAGTTATCCACCAACCAAGCAACTTACATATGAAGAACAAGATCTTGTTTGGAAGTTTAGATATTATCTCACTAATCAAGAAAAAGTAAGTATCTTGAATATTTTCATGTATCAGATTTATCTGCAAACTTTGTTACTAATGAACACAATGAGGTAAAACTACCATGGAAATAAGATGTTTTTGTCAAAATAAAAACATGCTAAAAAGCAATATACATGATACTTCATTTTTTAAATGTCGCGAAGGGTATATACATGAAGACACGTGTGCCAGTTTATTGGTGCATAGATTATGCATAGATACATAGCTTGAATGGGTCAAATCAGAGAGACTTGGGTTCAGTTGGGCATCACTACTTACTCTTATGAGGTAAAGTGAGGAGAATTGCTTTGGAAGCTTGGTTTCCTCGTTTTTCTGATGATGACAATACTTGATAGGTGAGGTAATGCTCGTGAATAGCTTGGCTAAGTACCTGGTACATACTAGATGCAGAGTAAATGTTTAACTTCAGTCTTCATTGTTCTCACCTTTTTGAGCTTGGATGACTAGCAAACTATGTTATTAAAGGGACTATAGAACTTTGGAGGGGGTGTAGCTGGAGAGGGGGTTTAAGAAATGTATTTTGAAATATATAAATTGAGTCGCGGAATGGTATCTATCTTGGCATGCAGAATAGAGGCAAGGTCAGAACTAGACATTTGCTTGTCTTAATGGGTCCTTGGAGTTGCTACGTTTCTGGAGATAATTAGGATAAAGTAGTCAGTGCTAGAGACCACATGAGCAGGGGAGGGTCAGAGAGAAGGAGACACAGAATCCGAAACAGGCTCCAGGCTCTGAGCTAGTTGTCAGCACAGAGCCTGATGTGGGGCTTGAACCCACAAACTGTGAAATCATGACCTGAGCTGAAGTCGGACGCTTAACCGACGGAGCCACCCAGGCGCCCCAGGGACTGACTAACTCTTAAGATACGGGAATAATAACCAGAACCTATTAGTCAGCCACAGTGTGCCAAGGATCTTTTAAATCCCACAATAACCCTACAATGCCGCCATTATTGTTAGTGCTCTACAGATGAGGAAACGTGACTCCTAGAGACATTAAGGAACCTGCTCAAGAAGCACAAAGCTCTTACATATACTGTCTCTTGATGTGCTCGCATCTGTGAATTAGAAGAGAACTTAGTGGATTGTAGAGAAAATATTTGCAACATCACATCACAACCCTCCACAGGGTTTCTGAAGTGTGTTGGGCACAAAACATAGCAGCATCAGGAAAATTAATATCTGTGAGAAAGCTATTACATAATTATATGAGAATGAATATGTTTTACAGTCTCGTGAGACCATCTTTAGCTACTTTAACTTGTTTTTCTGAAACAATTGCATTTCTTTTCATTTCTCAAGTAAAGGTAAAGATTCAATTGCAGCTCATCTTAAACTGTCAAGCTTTTCTTCTTTATCTTTTATTGATGCCTTGGGAAATTCTTTGTAGATGAATTACATTAACTCTCCTTTACATCTTTAACAAGAGTGAAAGAAGAATTTTAAATTTCCTATAGCTTTGAGTGTTATTCTCCTCATGACTGCAAAAAAGGAAATATTCATCAATAAAAACTTAGGTTGTGATTCTATGTTTCATAAAAAGATTGAGTTAGTACATGATACTCTTAAATGAAGAATTACCTTGGTCACAGAAATTGCATCTTGAATGTAGCAGAGTGTTTTCTAAAACACGCAGCAAGATATTGAATTAAACCTGTTAGAATGTATGGGTTCAAGAAGCATAGAAAAGATTTACAGAGCAGAACTGCCTTAGATAGAAAGGCTTGCAAGAAAAATTGTTTGTTTAAACAAGTAGTCACTTCCCACTGAAATTCAATTACTTCTAGATAGGTGCAAAAGAAATAAAATGCTCAAGTGATATAAAGTATGTGACAAGTTTCATTTAACTAGTTGATTTCAAGTTTTCGAAAGGTGGGTGATGAAACTTCGGTTCTCAGGACACATTATAGGATTCTTATGATCACTAGAGTAGAACAAACAATATTTTTTAATGTTTGGGAAGCACTTTTCAGTAGACCAGATATATATATTGGCCTTCAAGTGACCAGAGAAATTATTCACACAGCCACATTTGTGTCTCTAATAATTTAAAATGGTTTTTGTAGAAAACAAATACTCTTGTACCTCTGTCCCTTAATTTACTTACACAAAGAAATTCTTTCTGTGTCAGTTTCTCTGAAACTGATTTAGGTAATTTGACATTGGGCCCTGAAGCTGAGAAGATTACCTGGAGAGAAAGCAGTGCCCAGAAATTGGTGGAAATTAGTTCTTACAAGGATATACTTCTTATTTGCTTTTTAATTAAATTTGGTCTTTCCACCTGTTTTCTTCTAAATGACCTGTCTTAAGTATTTTGTATGAAAACCCTCCACTCTGAATGTGATGTTGCACCTATGAAGTTCACAGTAATCACTTTATCAAGCAAAACCAGTGAAATTTTAGGATAATATTAAAATTTGTGGACTATTTTATGTAGAAAGTGACTTATTTTTATGAAATCTAAAATGTGAATATTGATAACTTTTCAAAACCAGTAAATGGCAAATGGCTTTTTAAAAAAATTTTAATTGAAAATAACTTTCTTAATGCCTTTCTATTATCTTTGGGGGGGAAAAGCATTTGGGAAGTGTCACATGGTAAAGGTAATAGTGATGCACTAAATGTGTATATGAGGCTTTTCCTGATGTAGCTATTGAGATGGTAACATCAGGACAATAATTATATTTGTGCTTCCTGTCAAGAAGTTGATGAGGAGCCATAGCAGAAATGAATTCACCTGAGCAAGCAAAGTTACCACTGTGGCCTAGTCGTATTTAGACTCTAGACTTTGAGATATCATTCCTCTGTCTTCATATAAATTAAAATTGTTTTATGGAAAGGATATCTGTACACAATCAAAAGGGAGAAACAGGCATGTTAATTGATTCAAGGTTACTCTCTTAACAGAAATTTAGGTAATTGCTATCATCGATACATAGAGTAGAACAAGATCAGTGTGCTGTGATACGAAGCTTTACAGAACAAAAGATTGTTTTTAAGGTTTGAATAAGCTTCGATGATATTTTTTATGTGATCATTTTTCAGGGAGAAGAAAAGCATGAGTAAGGTAGTATGTTAAGTTCAGAGACAGAAAAATTTGTGTGAATAGTTATGAAATAGAAAAGATGGAGTCAGTTTGAGCCTTGAATTATAGCTTGGGAGTTGGATTTCACTGGTGATGGGAAACCACAAAAGGAACAGAATGTGTCTTAAGAAGTGGTGTTTTAAGGAAATCAAACCAGGATAAATTGGAGATCTGAGAATGAAAAAAGAGACTTAATTAGGAGGCTCATGTATGATTTTGAGAGTGATCTTGGAGGGCAGGGGAAAGAGAGGAGAATGTGTAAGATGGCTTGGTGACAACTCCCAGGAGTTAGGCTGGAGTGCCTGAGATAATGAAATAGGGCAAATGGAGGGAGCAGGGTGAGGAGATATTTTCACTTTTGAGTCAAAAGAATTCAAGTATAACAGTGATGTTGTGTTATAATAAGAAATACATACTTGGGTTTTGTTTCTGCCACAATTTCTAAAGCCCTGGGGATTTCCTGAGTGGTAGGGTAGGGATGAGAGTGGTGTCTTTTTGTTATTCATAATAAGCCCTTCTCGGCCATACCTGAGTTTATGCTAATGAAGTGACTTAAAAAACTTTTTTTTAAAGTTTATTTATTTTTGAGACAGAGACACAGCGTGAGCGGGGCAGGGGCAGAGAGATAGAGGGAGACACAGAATCTGAAGCAGGCTCCAGTCTCCCAGCTGTCAGCACAGAGCCTGATGCGAGGCTTGAACCCACGAACTGCAACATCATGACCTGAGCTGAAGTCAGACACTTAACTGACTGAGCCACCCAGGGGCCCCAGAGGTGACTCTTGCAAGATGGGGTTGGTTGCTAGGGTAACCGGCCAGGTGAATGGGAGTAGAGGGTTGGAATTTTCAGTCCCACTCATTGACCTCTGGGAGAGGGATTAGGAATTGCATTACTCATTGCTGGCCAGAAATTTAATAAATCATGCCTATGTAATGGAACCTGTATAAAAACCTATGATGACAGTGTTTACAGAGCTAATGGGTTGGTGAATGCATCCGTGTGACGGGAGAGTGGCATACCTAAACCTCTATAGGGACAGAATCTCCTCTGCTTGGGACCCTTCCAGACCTTGTACAATGTACCTTTTCATCTCATTATTCATTTTGTGTCCTTATAATAAACCAGTAGAAAAAGTAAAGTATTTCTAAGTTTTGTGAGCTATTATAGGAAATGACTGAGCCTGAGCGAGGTGTCATTGATAACTTTGATTTGTAGACAAGTCACATACAAGTGTGGACAACCTGGGGACCCAAAATTTGTAATTGGCTCTAAAATGGGGAGCAGTTTTGTGAGACTGACCCTTTAACCTGTGGTATCTTAAGTAACTTCAGGAATTGAATTAGATTTTGGGATAGTTAGTTGGTGTCCTCAGAGAATTAAGCAATAGTTTGTTGTCAGAAGTGTCCTGTGAGTGGAGGAATAGGTTTCCCTTTAGCAACAAATTAGAAATTTTTAATAACTTAGTTGGTAGAAATTAAAAATAGAAATATATATGATGAACATAGTATTTTTCAGCTCTGAAGTGATTGTGAACATGATTCTAAGAATAGGAGATGACAGTGAGGAGGTTCTAAGATCAAAAGGGAAGTTAATGAAATACTTCTATTTAAAATATTGGACCCAATGTCAGAAATAGAATAACAGTGGTATCAGATTATAAAGTAACTAACATCAAATATGTATAATATACAAGTACTGTTCTAAATATTTGCATTTAGTAAATTGCTTAATCATTACTGCAACTTTATAGGGTAAGTCACTTAAAAGTTAAATAATGTGCTCGAAGTGACTGAGCTAATAATGAATAGAGCTAGGAATTAGGATTTGACCTCAAACACCTTGGCTCAAAAGCTTGTACTCTCCAGTTAGCCGTGAATACTCTAAAGATAAAATTGCTTTTGAATCCTGTACCTTAGTTATACATACACCAACACAGCATTTTAAAGGGCCAGGAATTAACTATTATTATTGTTTCAAATTCTTACATTTTCTTTCTCATTTCTCTTCTCGTTTCCTTCTTCATTCTACCTCTTTGCTTACATTTGTAACATTCAGCATTAGAAAGTTGTATAATTCTTTGTACAGTGTCTTAAGTTCCTTGACAGCAGTATGGTCTATAAATCTTACTAGTAAATATGTAAATCTGTGAATCTGGATGTTAGATTGTTTTAGTTACTGAGTTGAGTACATCAGCATCCTGCACGAATTGCTTATAAGTACGTATCTGCACATTTCTTTAAGACTGTTGATGGGCTGTGAAATGGAAAAGCTTTTGCTGTAGTTATTTAAGAAGTATTGCTTTGTTTCAATGTTTAACATAGAAATACATTTTAGAAGTGAAAAATAAAATGCATGGAATAAGTCAGAAGGGTGATATGTGTTCTTACGTACCATGCGGTTGGTATGGAAGAAATGGATAGCTATCCTTGCGGAACACAGACTCCAGTTGTCGAGATAAGAATGCCCACAAAAGGGTTTGGCACTTAAGAGCATCATTTGAATGAAGGGCATAAATAGGTAACTACTAATGGAAGAGCTCCAAGTTGCTTAGAACTTATTGGAAGAGTTGAGTCTTTGACAAGCTGGCCTTGACGATTCTACTACTTTTTGGGTGATGAGCATAGGGAAGGCTTGTAGACAGGAGTTAGAGTCATATATTAACTAAGTTACGTTGGTTGAAGCATAGGAGGAGATTGCGAGTTAGCTTAATGAAGAGAGGAGTGTAGTAAGACGTATCACTGAAGTATTTTGAAAAGGAAGCCACAGTTTTGTTGTTTTCTGTTTTGTTTTGTAACATAGAGTGATTCTGTCATCTAATAAGAAACCACACTAACAATATGATAGGCATCATCCACTGTTGGAAAAGCTGTTCATGTATGTGTGTGTAGGGGGTTAAATTTGCTCTCATTTTCCCCAATGAAACTGACATTGGGAAGAAGTTACATAGTTAAAAAAAAAACAAAAAATGGCTTCACAGAAGGTACCTTAGAAATGAGTCACTGGAATCACTTAAATATTAAGTCTCTTTTTGGCAGGGATATTAGAAGATAAATTTCTCTTGACAGTTGGTGCTTCATGCTAACATTACTTCCTACTTGAGCTTCTGAGAGTTCTTATGAAATGATTAGGAGAGAATCAGGTATTAAGCCTCTTAGCTAGAAGGCTATGCCAAAATCCAGATGTGTAGTGTAGTGAGAATCAAGCTGAGGGGGAAAATGCAGGGACTACTGCTTGGGAAATAAGACAGGAATTGGGAATGGATTTAGGAGATCAGTGTTGATGGAATAATGTCTCTTTGGGGCATGGATTTAGCTTATTAGGAGATGGCAGTGCCTTAATGGTAAGGAGGGACCGTCTGGTAAAAGATGCATATAGGCTGAGAGTTAGTGGACTCCCAATTTTGGGTGTAGCTTGTCCACCATTTTGAAGTGATAGGCAAGCCACTAACTTAGTTGCGATTATATACAGTTTGAGCATTGGACTAGATAATCTTCATGGGGCCTTTTTAAAAAATTTACTTAAATCAAGACTAAGTTAGGGCATGGGCATTAGGGTTCATTTTATGTCATATTAACAAATAAGTGTGTTTTGTTGTCCATGAGGACATTTTCTTGAGAACTGGATTAGTTTACTAATGTAAAGATTTTAGTTGGTCAGAGCAGGAATTTTAAATTTTAAAGTTATCTTTGTTCAAGAGATGAATTCATAGAGAAAGAGAAAGAAGAAAATGGGATCAGCCAGATAGTATTCCCAGGAGGGAGATGTGACAATAGAGGTAGTTTTTTTATGGAGAACAAATATACAACTTTTTTAAAAGAGCATCTATTATGTATGCAACCATGAGTGATATACTCCAAGGTCATTTACTTACCTGGACAATCTTATAAAAACTTTAGATAGTTACGCTGCTTATCTAACGAAGTGAGGTTCCAGAAAGACACTACAAATCATAGAGTATTCATTGCTGCTTCTGTGTTTTTCTGTATGCTTGTTTCTGTGGAGTTTTTATTTGTCTTTTAAAATCGTTACTTCTCTGTGTAAAAGATGTACATATTTAATTTAGCTTGAGCCCTCATGTGTGAGTATTTAGGAAACCCAGCGATCCTGGGGAGGTTTGAGAATGAGGTTCGTGGTAGGGATTCTACCCTTGCTTGACTTGGAACTCTATTTATTGGCTGCAATATTTTGGCACATGCTGATGTTGTAAAATGATGTTGTTTTTAAGGCATCTCATGAGAATATGTATGCCTCTTTATTTCCATGTCTTGATGCCTACACTATTTTATTATTTTGTTAAATTTTTTATAAATGTTTCTTTACTTTTGAGAGAGAGCAGAGGGAGGGTCAGAGAGAGAGAGGGAGACACAGAATCAGAAGCAGGACCCCAGACTCCACACTCTAAGTACAGTCCTGACACGGAGCTTGAACTCACAAACTGCAAGATCATGACCTGAGCCAAAGTCGGATGCTTACCTGACTTAGCCACCCAGGTGCCCTTGAGGCCTGCACTATTTTAAAATAAAAAACACAAATGAACAAAAGCCAAAGAAAACTTAAAAAATTCATAGTGCTCTGTAAGTGGTTTAATTTGAAAAATTAGGGGTGCCTGGGTTGCTCAGTCGGTTAAGTATCTAACTTTGGCTCAGGTCACCATCTCACAGCTTATGGGTTCGAGCCCTGCATCGGGCTATGTGCTGACCTCTCAGAGCCTGGAGCCTCCTTCAGATTCTGTGTCTCCCTCTGTGTCTGCCCTTCTGCTCACACTCTGTATCTCAAAAATAAATAAAACCTTAAAAACCTGAAAAATGTAAAGTTACAAGGAACATGCTTTTTATTTTCTTTTTTTTTCTTTCTGTTCTACAGTATTTTTCTAGCAATATATGTACAACTATGTTTAGTGGTTATACGTGGAGTCTGTCATCAGTTCTGTGACTGTCATCAGGACGAAGTGGGAAAGGCTCCCTAGTCACTCTTGACTTTCCGTTTTCCAGGTAATAGCTGTTGTTTCTAATTTTAAAATCTTTTCTGATTTTAGGCTTTGACAAAATTCTTGAAATGTGTCAATTGGGATCTACCGCAGGAGGCCAAACAGGCGTTGGAACTTCTAGGAAAATGGAAGCCAATGGACGTAGAGGACTCCTTGGAGCTGTTATCCTCCCATTACACCAATCCGACTGTGAGGCGGTATGCCGTCGCCCGGTTGCGACAGGCAGATGACGAGGTACATTGTTACCCTTTACTCTTCTTTAAACTAGAGCCCGATTATAGTTTACTCCTCCCGCCCCGTCCTGTGTGTGTGTGTGTGTGTGTGTGTGTGTGTGTGTGTGTGAGAGAGAGAGAGAGAGAGAGAGACAGACAGACAGACAGACAGACAGACAGAAGGAGAGAGATTTTTAGAAGAGAAGAGGATATACTAGGTGTGTTTTCAGAAGTAAAATTAAAATATTCCTCCAAGGGCTCTTCTGTGAAATGAAAATTTACTTCCTGATCTGTTACATGATAGGACAATCTCTCCCAGGACATTCACCTGGCAGCAGAGCTTGTATTGCTCTGTCTGGAAAAAGGAATTCTAATGAAAAATGGTTTAATGCAGCACCAGCTAGGGAATAATTCAGATCCCCTCTATCAGTCAGTATACAGCAAGCCACATTTAATTGCAGCCTTGAAAAGCCCTTGGGGCCTTTAAAGGATAGAGATGCATGGTCATCTTATTCTCCTTCAAACTTCTCCCTTAAACTTTCAGCTGCTGACAATTATGTGTATATGTAGATTTTCTGAAGGTGGTTTTGAATCCTCGGGAAAGCCAAGCCTGCAAACTTTATGCTGGCTATTTATGTACATATAAAACCACTAGGGAAGGAGAAACACTGTGGACACAAAGCATTGATGGATTTTGAATTGGAGTTATTCCTAATAAGATAGAGTAATCCAGCAATTTTTAACTTAATAATTTTTATACAGTGAATGCCTTTTCCCAACATAACCTAATAATTTATGCTAGTTTTCAGGGCTTATGGGATACATGATAACTTTTCTCAAGCCTCAATGTATATAGGAATGTTGATTCCATAGAATAACTAATACTGGAGATTTTTTTTAAAACAAAGGTCATTTTTGAATTCATAGCGGCAAAACAGCACTAACTAAGGTTCATGTATGTCTTTAATTATAGTAAAACGTTAAGAACTAAAGTAAATAGTCTAGTGAATGCTCACCTGTCATTTACCGTCTCCAGCAGTGGCCAGGTGCTCACAGCTGGTCTTGTTTCATCTGTAACACTTATTTTCTCTTCTCCATTTCCTACCCATCACTGGATTATTTGGAGGCAAATCTCACTATTGTATAATTTGACTGAAACAGTGTTTTTTACCCTTTCTGTCAAAAAGCAATACTAAGCATTATTATTCAGCCTATTATCTGCTTCCTCACTGGTTTTAATGTATCACAAGTAAATATAACATTTATTTGAAATGTAGAAATACTGAAAAACTTACTTTGAAATTCATTAGAAATTTAACTTGTTAGTTCTCTATGTTTGACATGAGTCAGCGTTTAGCTAGAGGCCTCTGGGCTATTGTCAAGACAGTAACTTGATGTGGGCTCAGAATTTAAATAGAAAAATTTTAAGTCCTACACTTTGTCTTATTTCAATTCCCTCACAAGCTTCTAGGCTAAGTATTTGATTGTCTCTGGAGACAGTTGTATTCATGCAGATACTGAACTATTTCCAGACCATTTTATAATTTTTGTTATGAGGTAAAGGATAATGATAGAAACATTGTGTAAACTTTAAATTGCAAAGTATAGTAGGTTTTTTTTTTGTTTTTTTTTTTTTTAGATTTTAGAGATCATCTTTGAATACCTTTCTGAATTTGCTAATGCTCTATTTAGGAATTAAAAAAATTTGTTTTTAATATGTAGTTTTGAGAGAGAGACAGACAGACAGAGCATGAGCAGCGGAGGGGCAGAGAGAGAGGGAGACAGAGAATCTGAAACAGACCCCAGGCTCTGAGCTGTCAGCCTGATGTGGGGCTCAAATTCACGAACTATGAGATCAGGACCTGAGCTGAAGTTGGGTGCTTGAATGACTGAGCCACCCAGGTGCCCTTTAGTAATTTTTTTAAAAGCCATATTTCTTATTGTGGTTCAAAAGGAGAGGTTTCCCATTAGAATTTGAGGAGGAAGTGGCATTTGAGAGACACATTGAAGGAAGAGTAAATGTTCGCACCTGGACATGAGTTTGCATTTTAAGTGGAGGTACCAAAATGAGCAAAGGCAAGGAGAATGAAAAGTACAAGAATAGAAATTATTTCGCTTTAACCGGAATGTGGGATGTATGTAGCTAGCTGTTCAGGAAGTAAGATCAGAACCCATGTCTTTCTAACTGTAAATGCCTATGTGATGAATTACTCTTAATTCAATAAGAAATAGGAAGTCAGTGAGTGATTTTTGACATGGAATTTTGCCTGTGTACTCTGAAGCATTAGAATTAACTTGTTACTGAGAGAAATGGTGATCAGTATCTAGATAATATTCCATAACTCTTGGGAAATTTTTATTGAATTGCCTCAGATGGAAACCTGATTTTTTTTCTTTTGTTTTACTCTGATGCTTAAGCCCTTCATGCTCAGAGCAATTTTATGTTTTTCAAGATGTGACTATATAATGAGCAAACAGACTTTGTAGGAAGGAAAGTGTAGTTTGAATATAGAATACCAGACCAACAAATCAGATAGTGATGAGTGACAAAAAGAGGAAGGTTTTCTTCTGAATTCCTCCTTTGTGGGGAATTTAATAACGATATAGCCTTTTTGATTTCATGTGGAAAGTCTTCTATAATTGGGAAAACATAACAGATGATATACTCAGCAGCATTTTCGAAGCATGCCTTGGTAATGAAGGCTGGTAGTGAAACTCAATTACTTAATTCTCCTGAGAAGGGTATTTGTCATTAAATATATTAACCAATTTTTTGTTATGAAATTCACTTTTTTTTCCTTAGAAAAAGCATATCTATTGCTATTAGATGTCATAAGTCTCAAAAGGTAAGTAGGAGATCAGATGTTTATGACTCCAGTTAAAAAATGGTTTTAGGGCATCTGGATGGCTCAGTCAGTTAAGCTCTTGATTTGTCTTAGGTCATGATTTTACGCTTTGTGTAATTGAGCCTTGTGTGGGGCTCTGTGCCGACAGTCTCCTTGGGATTCTTTCTCTCTCCCTCTCTCCCTGCCCCTGTCCTGCTCACACTCTCTGTCTGAAAATAAATAAATAAACATTTAAGAAAATGGTTTTTAAAGAACAAAAAACTGTTGATGTGCTCTGATACAGTCATTTGATTTCTGTGGCCACTGACATTGATATATTTGAATATGAATGAATAAATAAGCCAGTTAAACTGTTATTTAATTTTTTGAGATAAAATCATAGTCATGAAATCCTATGTATTATTCCCCTATCACTATTTAGATAATGATAAAAATACTATGTCAATGTAAGAAAAAAGTAATGAAAAGAAAAAGAAATACAGTAGAGTATTAAGTGAAAGAAATAGGTTTTTGGGAATGGTCTTTATCCTCCTGGAGTTTGCAATAAACTGGAGAAGATCAAGAGTAAATAAGCAAATGACTACAAATTCTATAGCTGTTACAAATAAGGAAGGAAAGTGTGGACCATGACTGAAGTTCTGACAGGGATTTCATTTGGCTTACAGGCGTAAAGAGGAGACAGATTGAGGTGGTAGTCAGATTATGAGTTTTGAGGGGTTAACTAGGTGAGTAGCACCTAGAACTCAAAGATAATGGTGCTTTTAAAAAGTGTTTGAGTTTTGTGGATTTCTTCAGTTTATAATTATTTTTAAAAGTAAGACTTTTGGTGTTTCCTTAATAGTCACTGGGAAAGGCCAAGAACTACATTTATAGAGAGTAAGATAGGGAGCATATCCATTCCTAAACATTAAAGAGCCTTTTTACATTAAAGGAAAACTAGGAAAAGTAAAAACTACTTTGTTGATGCTTTTGAGTCCTAATTATCCCATTGATTGTCAATAGCAGTATGGGAAATTTAACCTTAGGCACTTGTTTTTTCAAACCATTATTGCTAGTTGACAGGAAAGTAAGCTTTTCCTTAACCAAGACTGTTAAAATTAAAATGTCTGATTTATAGGATTTTTCCATTTAAGAAGCAACCCAAATTCTCTAAAACCTGAGCTTTCAAGGAAAAGAAGAAAGAACTCAGGATTCAAAAAACTCCTAACCAGAAAAGATTATGAAACAGAAATTCTTTGAGAACTTGAAAATTTGGAGTTTCTTATGAAATCTTAGACATAAAATGCTGTTATCTGATCTATTGCTGTAAAAAAGATCCTTCCTAAATTTTTTAGTTTAACACAAACCATCTTAATCCTTGTTTTTGTTTTTTGCTTTGCTTTTTGGATACTACTTTAAATGAGGCATTTATTGGCATTTACTCTGTGCCAGGCACTGTTGTATGACTTTCTTTTCTTTTAACTGATTTAATCCTCACAACTCATCTCTAAGGTATATATGATTTTGTCCATTTTATAGTTGAGGACCCCCTGAGGCACCAAGAGGTTAAATAACCTAGTAACTTGCCAAAGGTAGCACAGCTGATAAATGGTAGATGAAACTAAACTATTAGCTTGATATTTAAGAATAAATGATGTCTATAATCAGTTGCATTTGTTTTTCTAATTTTAGCTTATTTTTTGTTTCTTTGTTTTCCAGGATTTGTTGATGTACCTATTACAGCTGGTCCAAGCTCTCAAATATGAAAATTTTGATGACATAAAGAATGGATTAGAGCCTACCAAGAAGGATAGTCAGGGTTCAGTGTCAGAGAGTGTGTCAAATTCTGGAATAAATTCTGCAGAAATAGATAGGTATGGCTATCCAGGGAGGACTTATGTTCAAATCTTATAGTCTCCCCTCTTTTCAAACTTCTTTCCTTTCCCCCTAGATGTACCAAACCCTCATTGGTACGAAGTTTAACGTTTTACCACTGGATGTAGCAGATGCACTCACAGAATACAAATTACTATATTACAGAGGAGTGTTTTGCAAGCTGTGGAGTCAGAATACTTGAGTGAAAATCAATTATCACTCTTGATTCTTGACTCTTGATCTTGATTCTGCCACTTACTAGCTGTGTAAACTTGTGTTAGGTGCATATTCTCTGCATGGCCCCAGTTTCTCATCTTCAGAATGGGGATATAATAGTAACTGATCTTTGAGGGTTGTTGGAAGATTAAATGAGTTAATATACATAAAGCATTTAAGATAGTGCTTAGTAAGGGTTAGAAACTATTCGTGCAAAAATAAAACAGTGTAGGTCATTGTAGTGGACTCATATTTAATTGTAAACTTTATGTTTTACACCTTTTTAGTAGTCATAATAAAAAAGAAATACCATAGTTCTTGAATTAAAACCTGTTAACAATAATAATAATAATTAAGGTCTTCCACCTCTGTAGCAGACACTGTGAGGGAGCCCACATACATTAAGTCATTTTAATAATCCTCTGAAGTAGGTATTCATATTTGTAATTTAGAAATGAAGGACTGAACAAGAAGTTAATTGTTCAGGGTCTTAGATCCTGCAAATGTAGAGTTGATTCCTAAGCTCATGTTCTTTCTACTTTACCATTTTGCTGTTCATAAAGTCTTAAAACAATTGAGATAAATAGGAACTTTTTGGTGAGAAACCTGAGGTTCAGTGATGAAAATTATTCTGTGAAGGTCATGAGATTTGTTAATGACAGATGAGGTCTAATTCAGATTTCCTGAATTAGTTCAAGTATTACAATTGGCCTCAAGTTTGTATTTCTGAATTTTTCACTATGATTATGATACTGCTTTTTTCATCCTGTGTTTCATTTGAAGAAGAACTGAAAAATGGGAAAGTTCATTTTTTTTCTTTTGTAGGCTGCTTTATAGTTTTGGTTTTTAAGAGAACAGACCATTGACTTTGTCTCCCGCTATACATTGGAGGCCTTCAGTCTTAGGCCATGCTTATTTCCCTTCTTCGAACTTCCTTCTGCCACCTAGAATATTTTCTTAGAAGTCTATTAAGATTTTATGACACAGTGTAAACTGTAACTGAATATTTCCCAATTATGGTCTGCTGCCCATTAACTTCTATATTTTTTAAAAAGATGAAAAAAGAGATGGGCTGGTCTTATGGCCAGATCTGTTTGGGTAATGATGGTTTAAATTAAAATGGGCTTTTAAAAAAACTGTAGTCCTTATCAAAAACCTTTGATATGCCAGCTTGCACAATAATCTTCCAAGAAGGCTATTGCCATATTTTTTTTGACTATAGGCTTTTCCCAGGAGGTAATGTGACTTTAGTGTTACGCAGAACATGCTTTAGGAAGCATAGACACAACTGAGGTGAACTGTGCTAAAAGTATGCATATCTTCTCTTACAGAGTACTTTGCCTATCAGTGATGTCTCCCATTACTTTTTCAGCTCCCAAATTATAACCAACCCGCTTCCTCCAGTGTCTTCCCCTCCTCCTGCATCTAAAACAAAAGACAGTTCAGATGGTGAAAATCTAGAGGTGAGTACAAAGCTCTTCAGGTTTCCTACAGGAGAAATCTTATCAGATAAACATTTTACCTTGGTCTTTAAAACATTGATTTCTATTAATAAATGAAATATTATAACCTTATTAAATAACTTATTTTATGATGCATGTTTATGACTTTTCCTCTCAGCAAAAAGTGCCAGATAATCTTCAATTAAAGGCATTTTATTGGTGCTTTGGGTATATAAATGGATGAATAAGCAATGTGAAAATAAACTGGGCTTAAATATTTCATGAAGGAAACTCAGAATATTTATTGTTAACATATTTATGAATATTGCTATAATTGTTGGTATTTGTGATTACATTGTAGAAATGTCTGACTTTGACACTGGGGTTATATACTAAGTAGCTGTTTTTAACTTATACTGAAAACTTAAGTGAAGTTCTTCTAAATAAGTAGACTGAGTTTTGAGATAAAATAGGCCAAATAGGCTCGTACTACTCTGAAAGGTACTTTTGGAATTATATTTGCAGAAGCTGATGTAGTGTGTTGTTGAATTTCTCCCTAAGACCTCTTCTAATTTGAAAAGAACTTTTCACATCTCTGATGTTGAAAAAAAATAATATATGCTTTGATACTAGAAAGTTCAGCTGATTTTTTTTTACACTTGATCTTAGCCAAAAGACTGAGAAGCGATCAGCTGATTTTTTAAAATGTATATGCATATTGCTTTTAGTCGAATTTTAGGAGTTAATGTTGATGAGTGAATTATTCCTGTTTTTATTACTGTTAACTAGAGTTTGATATCTGCCTACCTTTTGATACAATAGAAAATACTGAAAAAAGAATTTTAAATTAGATTCATAAATCCTTAGGGGAGCCCTTTAAGGAACCATTTAGCTCCAGTTTAATTGTCTGCCTTTTCAAAGCTAATATACAGACAGATTGATTCAATAATTCATTCTTTCACACACTTTTTTAAAAAGTTTATTTTAAAAAAAATTAAAATTTTATTTATGTTTATTTATTTTTGAGAGAGAGAGAGAGTGTATGACTGGGGCAGGGTCAGAGAGAGACACACACACAAAATCTCAAAGAGGCTGCAGGCTCTAGGTTGTCAGCACAAAGCCCGACGTGGGGCTCAGACTCATGAGCCATGAGATCATGACTTGAACTGAATTTAGACGCTTAGCTGACCCAGTCACCCAGGTGCTCTTAAGTTTATTTATTTTGAGAGAGAGAGGGGGAGAGAAAGAATCCCAAGCAGAGTCTGCACTGTCAATGCAGAGCCTGATGTGGGGTTCAAATTCATGAGCCCTGAGCTGAAACCAAGAGACAGATGCTTAATTGACAGACCCCTCACATATATTTTTTGAACTCTTACTACATTCCAAAAACTATTCAAGGTGCAGGGGATGGTGCAGGAGAGAAAAAAACCAGTCAAAATCTTGTCTTCATGGAGCTTGTATTCTGGCGTTTGGGCTGATGATAGTGATACTTATATATAGTAGAAAAGATAATGCTAATCTACTTTTTAAGAAAAAATAAATCAGAGAAGGATGATAAGGGGGTGGGATTAGACAGGTGCAATTTTGAAAAGCAGTCAGGGAAAGTGTCCCTGGAAAAGTAACCTCTTTTGTGAGGGTGATAGAGGAGAGGGGACAACCATGTGGGTGGTCTGGGGAGAGGAACATGTGAGACAGAGGGAATAGCCAATTTAGAGGCCAGAGCTTAGGTGTGTGAGAAACAGCAGAGGACGCCTAGCTCCAGAGAGTGAGCAGAAGGGAGCATGGGAGAAGAATGAGTCCAGGAAAAAGCAGATTGGTCATGCAGGGCCTTTTAGGCCATGTTACCAAATTACTTTCACTGGGAAGCTATTGAAATAATACACATAAGATTTGTTGGTGGCTTGAACTAGGGTAGTTTACATTGAAGAGTGTGTGAGGTGATTGGATTTTGAATATCATATTCATAATACAGTTTTATACATGGTCACTCAAACTTTAGTCTGAAACTAAAAACAGTTTTTATAAAGTTTGATTACTTTTCTTCTGAAAGAAGATATATTCCCTAATCGTTGGGCACACACCTTTGTACATGTCTGTTGACCTGTCTGTTATTACTCAGCTGAATAGTTTTTTAAAGGATTTATGTAATTCAAGCTTTCCCAGAAAGCACTGGGACTTATTTGAGTACTTCTTCCCTCCCCTGTCATGTATTGCCCCCAGCAGAGTAATAATGCTGTACAAGCAGTCATCACCTTTAAGGTACTTCTGAATGATTAAGTGTTTAGAGATGTCATGGTATCATCTGACCAAGCTGAAATGCCCTCTCTCATCACTGCAGATATTTACATTCTTGTCTTCTCTCTGACACTTGAGGAATGTTTTGCCTTCTCCCACCTTTCCTTTCCCTGTTCTTAAAGCTTTAGGAAACCACTATGCATGTCTGGCCAAATGTTAGAAATAAAATAGAGACTCAGGGGTGCACGGGTGGATCAGTTGGTTAAGCATCCGACTTTGGCTCAGGTCATGATCTTACGATTCACGCTCTCGAGCCCTGCCCCGGCTCTGCCGACAGCTCAGGGCCTGGAGCCTTCCTTCTCTCTGCTCCTCCCCGCTCATGCCCTGTCTCTCTCTCTCCCTCAAAAATAAATAAACATTAAACATAATTTAAATAAATAAAATAGAAACTCAGTTAATCTCATTGCTCAAAGATGGTCATTTTCCATAAATTTCCTGGATTCTTGAAAAGAAGATATATTCCCCAGTTGTTGAGTACACCACTGTACATTTATCTCTAGAACAAGCTTGGAGCTCTCCTGTGTTTGATATCTTAAGAATTAGGGAAAAATGCTCCCTGTATTGTGGTAGAATTGTCAATTTTTCCTTTCCCCCCTTGTTGATGTTTACTTTAAATATTTTGGAACTATTTTATTAGGTGTATTCAAGTAAATTGAATCTTTTATCACTGTTTTTTAGTAACCTTTATATTTAATCATATTTTTTTTGCCTTAAAGTCTGTTTTGTTGAATAATAATAGAATTTTGTCTTGATCAGTGTTCACTGGTACACTTTTCAGTCTTTTCGTTTCAGTTTTCCTCTGGAAAACATGCAGCTAGAGTTTGTTATTCAGTTCTGGTTAACACTATTGTCTTTTAACTGGACCTTCTATCCCATTTTTATCCCATTTTTATTGTGTTTAGGGCTCTATTTGGATTTATTTCCATGTGGTGGTACCTTTCTCTCCTTAAGTATTTGTTTTCCTCCTCTATTTGGCTGGATCTCCTCCGTATCCTTTGTCTCTACCCCCAGCTTGGGAGTCATATTGTCTCTATCAATTCTTTAACTGGCTGTGCTAGGTATTTTAACATCTATCTTTTAAATTTGTAAGAATTAGTATCCTCCTCCAAAACGGTGTATCTCTTTACTTGTGTGTCATTTTTACCCAAAGAGTGACTTAGTCCTATCTTATTTAACTCCCTAATTAGATATTATTGTTGTATATAGTAGTAATAAATACTTAGAGGTATTTATCTGTCTTCTTATTTACTGTTTCTTTTTATATCTTTGACCTTCAACATTAGATCATTTTTTTCCCTAAAGCACATTTTTTTCTAGTTGTTTTAAAATATTAAAAATTGCTCACCCAAATTGAGTCAAGTGAAATATGTGTTTTCTATTCAAGTGTACGTATAAAACCATATAAGACCATAAAGTCCTTCTCAAAAAGTCAGAGATAAACTTTAGGCTTAGATTCTACTTGCTAAATTCATCATTTCAGTATTATGGCTTTATGATTGAGGCATTTCCTGGACATTTAAAGGTTGCCCATTTAAAATCTAGTACCGAGGTTTTATCTCTAAAATTAGAGATAAAATTCTTGCCACTTCTGACAGCATCTGGCATATCTGCTTTGTGATAACAGCCTTTTATTACTACAGCTTATTTTCTGAAATACCCCTACCACATAGATGCTTCTAATCCATTGATCTCTCTTCCTTTTTTTTGTTCATCAACGCCCTTCAATATTTGCTTTCCTCTGAATATAGCTTTTATCCCGTGGCTCAACATTTTAATCATTTTTTTTTTATTAGTACCTTCAGTTCCCCTAGCGAAATCTCAACTCTTGATAAGCCTCATTAATTACCTAATTGCTTTATGCCTGAATATTGCTGAAGGAAAGCACATAGCCTAGCATGTTGGCATTACTATAAATCCATGATCCAGACATCAGGTGGACACTCAGTGCTGTTTACCATCTTACATTTCTCTCTGCTTTCCCTGCTCTGCAGTGGCTCCTTCCTACTTTTTCTATTCTGTTCTTCATGCCCTGCCTCACGCTTAATGGAAACAAATAGAAGTCCTTAGGTAAGAATGATCTCAATTTCCCATCACCAGGATTTACAGAATTCTTTTCCATCTTTCCCTTCTGTTTTCTTACACAGAAGAGGTATAACTCCCTTCAAAGATACGCTCACTTCTTTCTCTGGTAGAAATATTCAAATACGTCAGTATATTCCATCTGAAAAACTCAAAAATGAAACAAAACAAAAACTCTTCCTTGACACCACATCCTTTGAAACAGTACCTTTATGATCAAGCTTGTAAAAAGAGTTGTTTGTACAAACTGACTCTTCTTCCTTTCTTTTCCTTCTTTAACCCACATCTTTCTGGCCTTTGCTTCTCATCTTTATATCAAAATTTACTTTGCTAAAGTAGGAAATGACTTTAATGTTTGTGGTTATATATACTTCTCAGTTCCTCTTTGCGGTATTCAGCAAAGTAAATGGCTCCCTTCTTGAAGTACTCTTCTCATGGTTTAGATGATACTGTACAGACAGTGTTTTCCTCCTTACCTCTCTGGCTGTGCCTTCTTGGTTCCCTTTCCCAGCACTTTCTCTGCTGCCTGACGTCTTTATGTACTGCAAGGTCCTCTTCTAGTCTCAATTTATACTCCTGCCCCAGGCTGTACTGATAAGCTCAAATTTATACGTCTTGTGCATTTCTCTCATCTGAGTTTTAGATTCATATATCCAGAAACCTACTTGATCTCCATTGTGTATCTGACAGGCATTTCAAAGTTTTAGTATTTCAAAATACAACTCTCTCTCCCCACACTCCAGCCTGTTCCTCAGTTGGAATTTCCATCTGTGACGTAGCAGATCAGCCCATTTGCTAAGTCTTAAATCTATACATTTGGGAGTTACTGTCTATTCTTTTCTTTCCTTCCTTCTTCCTTTCCATCAGCAAGTCTTATTAATTATACCTTACAAATCTTTTAAAAATCTGTTTTTTTTCCTCCATCTTCACTCTCAAGAGTCTCTCTTGTAGACTACTGTAATAGCATCCTAACTGATCTCAGGTCTATACTCCTCAGAGCAGCTGGTGTCATTTTAATAAAACAGAAATCAGATCATCTCATTCTCCTGCTTAAGACCTTTTGTTCGGTATCTATTACTTTGCAGACAAAATCCATACTCAATAGTATGACCTTAAAGGTCTTGCACAATTGGGCTTTGCCTATCTTTTCAGCCTCCTTTACTTTCATGTTCACCATATTTTAGCTCTACCAGGCCTCTTTAAAATTTCTTTAACAGTCAAGTTTAGGGCCTCTGTACGTAGTGTCATTTTGGTCTTGCCTAATACCACATTCACATCGCTGCCTTTTCTGACCTCCTGTTATCTGAATTATTCCTCTGACTTTCTTTGATGTCTTTCTTCTCCACTAAATGTTTAACTCTATTAGGACAAGTAACTCTGAACCGTGATGTATTAGCTTCTCATATATTGCTTGATTTAGAATAAATAATAGATGAAAGGATGGAGGGATAGATGGATGTGTGAAAATCTGATCTGTGACAAGAGCTATGTAGATGAAAACGATAGATAGACATAGACTCTTTTCTTTCCTTCTTGTTATTAGCAGATGGTAATAAATGTACATTTCTTTTAATTCTTTCAGCAAGATCTCTGTACCTTCTTGATATCAAGAGCCTGCAAAAACTCAACACTGGCTAATTATTTATACTGGTATGTGAAATAATTTTCTGTTTATTTTCTTATTACTGGGTAGGACTGTTTTTTTTTCCCCAGACCGTAAACGTAAAGGCATTTTAAAATAAGGTGTCGGAAGTCGTCAAAAGCCTAAGTGTAGTACTTACATCTGCCTGGCTTTATTTCTTTACAACTGGGCTCATGGAAATGCTTGTTGGCACCACTCTCTTCCTTTTACTGATGTTTCAGGATCTAAGGTAAAACTGAGTAATGGGTTTTGCAGTTTGATGTCTGTTTGCCTTTTATGCTATTTAAGTAAAGTATGATACATCACAGTCCTTTAGGAGTGTGTATTTTCACATTATTTACCAAAACATTGGAATCATGCAAACATAGGCAGTTGGAATTTGAAGGCACCTCTCTCATAGATGAAGAACCTGAGGCAGAGGCATGATGTAACTGAACTGGGCAGAACTTCAGTTATAATTACATCATTTATTTAGCACTTTGTCATTTATAGAATACTTTAAGTGACCTTTTCTCACTTGTTCCCATGAAGTAAAATAGGGCAAGTAGAAGTATCTATATTCTCTGAGAAATGTTCTCTGAATTGAAGAAGAGAAACTAAGGCCATAGAAAGGCTGACTGATTTTCTGAGACATAACATGAAGTCTGACTCCCTTTATTTGTCACAGAATATTAGAAGTGTAAAGGACAAGTAAATGAGGTTCCAATGAGTCATATTTTGGTTCAATAAAAGAAAGCACTAGAATTAAACACTAGACAAGAGAGCCTTATCCAGTTTTATAGAGCAAACGAAGGGCCAAGCCAGCTGGACCAGCCTTACCTGAAGCCTTCTGTACATCCAGAAATGTTTAAACTTATTGACATACTGGATAGTATTTAACTATGGAAATTATCGGTGATCTAAAAACTCCTTGACGGTGTTTATTTAAACAGTACAAATGAAGAGATAGTCATTCTGAAAGCTCATTATTTTTGAAGTATAATGAGGCATTTTGCATTCCAGGAGGAAATGAAACAAAATACTGTCTTGTCATAGACTGAGTCTGGAAAACTGTCCTGTAGGTCCAGTCAAGCCTTAGCTTCATTCTCCCACTCTCCAAACATAATGTTATTCTGAACACTGCCCTTGTAGCCAAGAAATAGGCAACTAAACCAGAGGAATCTTTTACAACCACAGATGTCCATAATGGACATAAACAGTAAATAATTTAAAAAATTTTAACCTTAAGGTTCCCTTTACAATGAAGAAAAATTGCTATCAACAGTTGTAACTAAATCTGTTACTTCCCCCCCTGCACTGCTCTGGAACCTGTAATTTTTTTTTCATATTGGTCTAGTAATGGAAAGAAAAATAGCTCCTTATGTTTGTTTTAGCAATTTAATATAATGTTCATAAAACTACATTTCTTCCACAATAAATTTCAGTATGTCCCTGAAAAATACCCATAGAATGTTTTGTCTAGTTGTTAATCACCATTTTTATTTTGAAAAGTTTACTTGGAAATGAACATATTACCAAATAGCTAGTATTTCCTTTTAATATAATCTCTTGCTTTCTAATGTTCTCCATATTCCAATCTAATTTCTTAAATTCTAATGTCCATTCACTGGTGTTTTGGAAAATTTCCTCATAAACATCTAAGTAAATATTTAAAAGGAAATTAAAAAAATGTAGCACTCAGCATATTGCCGAGTTTTTGAGTAAGTACTTATAAGCTTCTTAGGTATTTTAAAATTAAGTTTTATATTTTTTAAGTCATTTACTGATAATTCCTTTATAGGTATTTTTATCTTCTTGCAATATTTATGAAGAGTTTTCTCCTGCTCAGAACTTATAGTCTAGAGTAGTCACTATTGTAAGAGCTATGTGTGCATATACTGACTGTGGTGTTTTAAAATTCTGTATTGGGCTTTACCTGTAGATCAGATTTCATTGTAAAATCTGAAATTAGTTGTGATAGAACCTTTGATCTCTTATTTCAAGTAGGAAGAGTTTTCAAACCATTCTGAAAATAGCTAAACAGTAGGAAACCTATTAGATGAACAATTTCCAACAAGGCAACAGTTTCCATTCAGAAAGAGTGCTTTGTTTCCTCCGTAGACGATAAACAAAGTGCAACTCCAACTCCCAGTCTTATAAGCATTCCATCAAACTTAGATGTGATTTGTGTTTTCCCACTATATCTCTGATTCACTGAAGCAATAGCATGTGCTATGTCTATTCCTTCTCTGAGGAGTAATTGTGTTTCCTGTGTTTACAGTCTGCATATTACATAATCAGAAATACCCAATGGGGAGAAAAAAGCTGTTGATGGGGCTTCTGACGTTGGTAGACACTGCTTTTGTGATTGTTGGGTGAAAATATGGAAAATAATTTCAGTACTTGGTTTAAAATCATTCTCTTCCTTTGAACATGGACAGACTAGTATAAAAATATTAATCATGTGTAACAATTTCAAGGCCTCTTACTCTCCAGGTACTCTTACTATAACAAATGTATTAAAATAAAAATTTTAATTGATTGTGCTATTCCTTCTGAACATTTTGAATTTTTTTTCATTTGTTCCCTTTAAAGTGATTTAAACGGGATTCCTGCTATAGCTGAATCCTTAGGGGCCTATAGTTGTGCAGACAATCCTTTTAAAATGAATAGTGTCAACCTTTTAAGCCACAGAGGGGAGTTATAGTCTCCAATCTGTAAAGTGTTGGGCATCAGGATCTATAAATCGTTCTACTTTTTTATTTTTATAGCTATTCCAGTATGTTGAAATTGAAAGTAAACTTTGGATGCTTTGACATGTTTTTCTATAACTTTTAGGACCTTTCAAGGTAATAAAGGTTATTTACCCACAAAATGAAATTGCCAGGAAGCAGGTAGTCCACTGATGTCATCTTACAATGGGTACCTGGACAGTTTTGTCTGCATTTCTACTTGAAGATGATAGGTGTCAAGGGAATACCTTAGATAGAGTGCTTTGTATAATCCACTTACTGCTGTGACCAGAGGATTCAGAAAGAATTCAAATCTATGTCTTTTAGTCTTGATCTAAATTTGTCCTTCGTATATACTTGTCATAATATAAGTGACACCATCATCTGTATTTTAGATGGACTTTTCTTTCTGTAGGAGAACTTGGGCTTGAAAGATTTTTGACCTTTATCATGAGCAACAATGTAGACCCCTCAGTCAGAGGAAATAGCTGTGACCATTGTGTGTTTAGGGTGGTCAGGGAGACCTTAACAAAGCAGTGGAGCCTATATGTTCTGGTCTCTGCATTGTTCATTTGGAAGTGAATTTCTGTGTAAACACACAGAAAAAGACAATTGATGTACTAAGGTGTTGGAGACAGTCAAGGGCTTCAAAGGATGCAAAGGTCTGGAGAGGTTTTGAATAGGACTGTGTTGACAGTTTTATAGTTTAGAATCACTGACTATTTAACGTTCCTAGATGGTGTCCTGAAATGACCAAACATTCTGGAATACTATGAATAGGAAATAGGAGTTTATCTTAACTGTTCTAGTTTATTCATCTACAACAGAGCTGTCGAGTGAAACTTTCTGCAGTGATGGAAATTTTCTATAATGCTGCAATATTGTCTACTGAGCACCTGAAATGTAGAGTGTGTGATTGAAAAACTGGATTTTTAGTTTCATTTAATTTTAATTAATTTTGTTACTATAAATACTACTTAGCTATATGTATCTTATAGCTCTAGAAGGCTTTCTTGATTCAAGATTCAAGAATGCCTTCCTGAATTTTTGGCTTTGAACTCCTGTTGGGAACATGATATGGTGGCTGTAGGGTCATGGTTCAGTTCTTCATTCCACTTTATAGAAAATTCTAGGTTGTACAACTCTAGGACTTCAGAACAGCTGCTATTATCAGGGCAAACAGTTGCACTGGTTGGCTAGGAGAGGAGGTCTAGAGGCTTTTACTTTTATTCTTAAAAAATTTTCTGTGTGTAAGGCTATTATGGGTATGTCAGGGGCTACTGAAAAATTTTAAGATACGGCATATGGCATCAGTTTCTTTATAACCTGGAGGGAACTAAGAGGTAAGCACGTGAAACAGTGATGAGCAAGGTAACATCAGCACAAGTTGTCTGAGCAGCAAGGCCCATTCTAGGAAATCAGAGAAGGAGAAACTCATCAGGGTCTATGAAGACTTCATAGAAGAGAGAAAATGTCTCCTGTACTTAAAGCATGAGTGGAATATGGAAAGATGGAGATGGGAAGGTCTTTCTGGACATTACTGCAACATGAGCAAAAGCATCAAGTGCGTGCATGCTAGGAGTGGTTAGAGGACTGACCTGACTGCAATGTGTGTGTGCATACATTGAGGGTAGTGGAAGCTTGAACCAGATGCTTGGAGCCACAGAAACTTTTAAAATGTAGTCAAGGGGCCGGGTGACCCATTTGGGTAAGTGTGTAACTTTGGCTCAGGTCATGGTCTTGCGGTTCATCAGTTCAAGTACCGCATCAGATTCTGTGCTGATAGCTCAGAGTTTGGAGCCTGCTTCAGACTCTATGTCTACTTCTCTCTCTGCCCTTTCCCAGCTCGTGCTCTGTCTCTCTATCTTTCTCAAAAATAAATTAATATTAAAATTTAAAATGGTAGTCAAGAGGGAACCATTGATGTTTTTGTTAATACAGGTGGAACATTATGAAGATAGTTTAAAGAAGAAAAATTTAGGGGGCTCTTGGTTGGCTCAGTCAGTTGAGCACCCAACTCCTGATTTTGGCACAGGTCATGATCTCATGGTTGTGAGATCAAGGTCTATGTCCGCTCCACACAGAGGATGGAGCCTGCTTATGATTCTGTCTTTCTCAGGGTGCCTGGGTGGCTCAGTCAGTTGAGTGTCTGACTTCAACTCAGGTCATGATGGTTCATAAGTTCAAGGCCCTCATTGGACTCTGTGCTGACAGCTCAGAGCCTGGAGCTTGCTTCAGGTTCTGTGTCTCCCTTTCTCTCTGCCCTTTCCCTGCTCGTGCAATGTCTCTCTCTCTTTCTCAAAAATAAATATTAAAAGATTGGTCCATTGAAATCAATTTAAAGCCTCACAATCTAGCATGTGTTATTTAAAGAAAAATGAAGTAGAACAGAGTAGCAAGTATTGTTTATAGACTATTTGCGAAACTTTATTTCATTTTTGGGCATCTGTGTACACCTATGTGGCTGTGTGTTCTGAGTTGTGATATAAAATGTGTTTGTTAGGATGGCTTGTTCCCATCAGAAGAGTTAGAAAACATTGGCGTCTAAGACTTAATTCAGAACAGTGGTTACATGACTTGTCAATTGTATAAGCAGTTCAGGTGTAAGAATATATTAAAAATTTCTTTAACCCTCTAAAACCACAATTTAGTGATACACAAACTGAAGATTATATGTGGATTTTTGAGAAATGGGGAGATTGGATGGGAAAAATCAATTAAAAATTATATTTATTTTGCAAAATTATGTTAATGAGAAGTTAGCTTCACAGTAGTTTTCAGAATAAGAGAGCCATATGTAATATCATAAGTATTATATAGATTATGAAAATATTGTTTGAGTTACTTGGTAGACATGTAAGCTTAGATGATTTCTGAAGATGGTAATGCTGTATGTAACTTATGAGGTATTAGGAGAAAATGTTGGTATCAAAAGAACAGGTAGGATATTATACAAATTAAGGCATTATTGTTATTAATTTACTTTTAATAAATTGTTGTGCATGTGCCCTACTTTTCACTTTTATTTGTTTTTAAGTTTTTAAAGTTCATTAATTTTGAGAGATAGAAAAAGAATGGGTGGTTAAGAGAAAGAGAAGAAGAGAGAGAGAACCCGAAGCAGGCTCCACACTGTCAGCGCAGAGCCCAGCATGGGGCTTGATTTCCCAAACTGTGAGAGCCAGAATCAGGAGTCAGATGCTTGACTGACTGAGCCACCCAGGTGCCCCTAACTGTCCACTTTTAAAGAGTGATTACTTCCATTTATTTTTTCAAATGTGAATTAATCAGGTTTTGTGGAGAAGAATACATATTTACAAAATGAACCTGAGTCTCATTTCATCTCTTATGAATTTTTAAGGTATGTGATAGTGGAATGTGAAGATCAGGACACTCAGCAGAGAGATCCAAAGACCCATGAGATGTACTTAAATGTAATGAGACGATTCAGCCAGGCATTGTTGAAGGTAACCATTTAATGTAGGGGTTTCCAAAAACACCATGCACGGGTTGTCTGTTGACTGTTTCAGTATATCTCATGTGCTCAAGGTGGTTTTGATGTTTTCAGGTGGTTGAAAAAAATGAAAAGAATATTGTGACATTTGAAAATTATTTGAAATTCAAATTTCGGTATTTGGAGCTTGACCATGTTCATTTGTTCTCATATTGTTTATGGCCACTTTTGCACAGCAATAGCATTTGAATAGTTGAAATGGAAATTGTATGGCCAGCAAAACCTAAAGTACTTATTCCTTGATCTTTTATAGGAAGTTAATTGACCTCTGATTTAATGAAATAAACCTATATATGTAACAAATTCCAAAGATTTGCTTTTTTATTTCCCTCTGTCTTTTCTATTTTGTTTATCAAGAATGGGTACATTTTTAGAAATCTGACACTGGTCATATTGAAGGTACTTACTACATAACTTAAATTTTTGCTTCTTAAACAGTTGTTAAAATCTATGTAAAGCCATTTTCTCCTCTTTGGAGTTGTGATTCTTAAAGCACTGTGACACAGTTCAGCCAGCAGGGGGCGCATGGGCAGTGAGAACAGTCACATCATTGATCTGTGATTTGCTACAGAAATATACTACTTCATAGCATCTTTTCTCTGCAGTTTCATGTTATTAAAAATTTAAATCACATCTTATTGAGCTCTTTGAGCCTAAACGTTTCTATAGTTCTCAGAGCTTCTCTGCATTCAGCTTATGGCAGATAATAGCATACTTGGTTGTCTCTTCTAACCTCAGTCTGTCACGGCTTTTGTCATCTTGTGAATAAACTTCACTTCCTCTGGGCTTAAACTTCCTTAGTTTCAAAATGAGGATGATAACATTTGCCCTTATACTGATAAGCCACCCTTATCACTGTTATTGGGAAGATTAAATGAGAAAATGTATTTTATAATATTTTATGAACTGGGAATACACTACATAAGACTTTATGGCATTTAATCTTTATAACTTACATTTTACTAGGCAAGCATGCATTATGTTGCTATTTGAGTGCTTTCCTTTTTTTTTTTTTTTTCCAATAGAGTTTTAGTTCCTCGAAGGTGATAATGTTTCTGCCGTATGCCTAGTGCATTTCTAAAGACATCATAGGCTTCCAGATACTTACTGAGTTAATGAGGGAATGCATTTTGGGTGAATGAATTCTATGTTATCACACAGTTGTATTTGGAAAAAAAAAGTGCTGTTTTTGATAGATTAGTATTCACTGAAGACTTAGATAATTTTCAACTGTGGAAGAGTTGGCAGTGTTTAAATAAGCTAGCAGCTTTCTCATTATCTCTGAATCAAGATAATTAATCTTTTTCAGTTTCACTTTGTATTGAAGTTTGCAGCTATTAGAAAAATAAATAAAGATCACCCATGCTATTAAAAAAACCCTGATCATTATGCTACACAGAACTAATTTTCCTTTCCTTTGAATCCCTTCAGGGTGATAAGTCTGTCAGAGTTATGCGTTCTCTGCTGGCTGCGCAGCAAACATTTGTAGATCGGCTGGTGCATCTAATGAAGGCAGTGCAGCGTGAAAGCGGAAATCGTAAGAAAAAGGTAAACCTGTGGGCTTTGCTTTTTGTTTTTGACTAATGATGTCTTGGTATCATAAAATACTGAGTTCTGGTACTATCTCTTTGGGTTGATATATTTTATGAAATTCTTGTGCAATTACAGTGTTAGGAAGATTTATAATCACTGATTATACAGGATCCTGTTTTATGAATTTATATATGGGTAGATACATAGATTTAATCCTCACAACAACTCTGTAAGTTAGATAATGCTACTATCTCAATTATAAGAACTAATAGGGGCAGAGGGGCTAAGTAATTTGTATACCATCCTCAGATAGTAAATATTATAGTTGGGATTTGTTCCCATGCATTCTAAGTCCATATGTATTTTTTAAGTTTATTTATTTTGAGAGCGCAAGTTGGGGAGGGCAGTGAGGATCTGAAGTGGACTCTGTGCTGACAGTGGAAAGCTTGATGTGGGGCTCAAACTCATGAATCATGAGCTCATGAGCTGAGCTTAAGTTGGATGTTTAACCAACTGAGCCACCCAGCACCCCTCTATGTCCATATTTTTTAATCTACAGTGCTTTATTGGGTCTCATTTTAGAATCTTAGCATCTTAGAATATAATCTGTTTGATGTGGAAAGGACCTGTACAGATCATTGAGACTGGAAGTACTTTGAGAAAAAGTCCAGAGTGACTTGCCCAAGGTTGCAGAATTAGCTGTTAGTAGCTACACTGGCTTTGCATCTGTTCTCATGGCTAGAGCAGGGATCTTTCTCAAGTAAGGCTTCAACTTGATGACAGTAGATGAGTATTTGCTGTTCTTATATTGTTTTTCCTCATCACTAGCACAAATGATGTGAAGGATTCATTTGGTATCTTTTCTTTACCTAATCCCATCACAGGCAGATCTTTCTTAGTATCTTTGTAAAAGAACACAACACACTTTACTGTTGTTCTCCAGACTTGTGAGAGGCAGGTGGAGAGAGGAAAAGGTGAAAAATTGAGTCAGGAGTTCAAAGGCAGGGGGTCAGGTGTAAAGAGAAATGCTAGCAGATATATGGTAAGGAATAATGTTCACATGGTTAAGGAGAAAATAGGCTGAAGAGAAACACATTTTTATTGAGATGACTTCTTTTGCTGTTGCTGGGAAAAATCACAAACCGTAGTTAAATAACTAAATCCCTACTGCTGTTCTTCTGGAGCCGTTCCCCAGAGGTGCCTGTGTGCGGGAGCCGTGTGAGCCCACATACCCACCTGCAGGAGTGTGTGTTCCTGCAGCTGTCGGTGTGGGGCATAGATTTCAACCAGCTTGTTTTTGTGTGAAGTGCTCTTCTTTTTGGCACACTCATGAGTCTCTGGCTACCCCTCAATTTTAGCTGTCCTGGAGGGTGACTGACTGCTTACCAATTTGAGACATCACTTAAAGCTTCCCAAATAACTTTTGTTCTTACCACACAGCCTATATTTTAAATCAGACAATCCTAAATATAGTTCCAACATTGGCAATTAATCTTTATAGACATTTTTTATCATGCATTTCAGAGACAAACAATTTTATTAACATAGGTTTTCTAGCATCAAGCCCTGGCACCATGGAGAAATGCCAAGATGGCTCTTTACCACCATTTTTTGTGTTATTACTAGGAACATTGAAATAACCGCTGCTGATAATTTAAAATTGTCTATAGTACTTTTCTTTCCCTCCATTTCCATAATGAGTTTGGGAGAGCCATGTCATGGTGAATGTAGCAGTGTTAGATAGGTGGGAAGGTTATATGTGAGTTACGTGTAAAATGGATAAAACAAATGATAATATTTTTGCAGTATTGTTTCCCTGTGTTGACTTCTACTTTAGGAAAAGTTCTGTGCAAAGAGGTCTCTGAGTCTGGATATTTGAGTTCAAACAAAAATGCATTTTCATAAACATTTTTACAAATTTAAAGGTGGCTTTCTTTTTTTAAAATATTTTAAATGTTTTTATTTATTTTTGAGAGAGAGAGACAGTGTGAGCAGGGGAGGGTCAGAGAGAGAAGGAATCACAGGATCTGAAGACAGGCTTCAGGCTCTGAGCTAGCTGTCAACAGAGCCCTATGTGGGGCTCGAACCCATAAACTGTGAGATCATGACCTGAGTCGAAGTCGGATGCTTAACCGACTCAGCGACCCAGGCACCCCTGTCTTTCTTTCTTTTAATGTTTATTCATTTTTGAGAAACAAAGGATGCATGTGGGAGAGGCACAGAGAGAGAGGGAAACACAAAATCTGAAGCAGGCTCCAGGCTATGACCTATCAGCACAGAGCTTGATGCGGGGCTTGAACTCAGAAGCTGTGAGATCATGACATGAGCCAATATCTGATGGACGCTTAACCGACTGAGCCATCCAGGTGCCCCCCAAACCTAAAGCTTTCGTTTTGAATGTTGTTAAGTGTTCTCTTTTCCCTTTTGGATTATTTAGGTGATAATATTCATTTATTTGTTCTATAAAAATGTATTGCGTGCCTAGATTGCCAGACACTTTTTTAGGTTCTAGGGATACAGCAGCGAATATAAAGATCTCTATTCTTAATGGAATTTTATAGGAGAAAATAACTAGGATAAATAATTGAAATATATAGTGTGCTAGATACTGTTATATGCTATAGAGAAAAATAAAGCAGGAAAAGGAAATAGGAAGTGCTGGATTTGTGTAGTAAGGCAGTGAGTGCTTCCATTCTCAATAGAGTGGTCAGGAAATCCTCACTAAGAAGGAGACATTTGGACAAAGATCTGAAGCAGGTTAGGGAGCAAGCCATGTGAATATTTAGGGAAGACCATTCCAGCCAGAGGGACCCCAAGAACAAAAGCACTGATGTGTGCATGTGTACGTGTGTCCGTATCGCGAGATGTATGTGTGAAATAGGAAGAAGCCCAGTGTATTTGGAACAAAGGAAGAATGGGGAAGAGTAGTAGGTGATGAAGCTGGAGGACAAGATAATAGGGACATAGATGGAATATAGCCTTGTAAGCAATTACAAGGATTATGACTTAAACGCTGAGTGAGAGTAGAAGCTGTTAGGAGTTTTAAACAGAAGAGTGACATGACCTGACTTTAGATTTAGCAGCATTACTCTAGTTATTAATTTATTTTAAGTTTATTTATTTTGAGAGAGAGAGAGAGAGAGAGAGAGCGAGCGCATGCAGGAGAGACAGCAAGAGTGAGAGCGCGTGCATGCATGCATGTGTCAGCCGGGGTGGGGCAGAGAGAGGAGAGAGAGAAAATCCCAAACAGGCTCCACACCATCAGCACAGAATCTGATGTAGGGCTTGAACCTATGAACCGTGAAATCATGGCCTGAGCTGAAACCAAGAGTTGTACTCTTAACCAACTGAGCCACTAGGTGGCCCTATAGTTATTTTATTTTAATGTTTATTCATTTTTTTAGAGAGAGAGAGAGACAGAGAGAGAGAGACAGACAGACAGACAGCATTCGCAGAGGTGGTGCAGAGAGAGAGGGAGACACAGAATCCGAAGCAGGCTCCAGACTCTGAGCTGTCAGCACAGAGCCTGACACGGGGCTTGAAACCATAGACCATGAGATCATGACCTGACCTGAGCCAAAGTCAGATGCTCACCCAACTGAGCCACTGAGGCCCCCCAGGGGGTTTTCCTTTTAAAGTGTGCCACTGCTCTTGTCAGGCAGATTATAAATGCTGCCTTCTCATACGTGCACTGTCTCCTTTATGATACTTTTGTCTTAAGTTTACTTATTTTGAGAGAGAGGGAGATAGGGGTAGAGAGAATCCCAAGCAGACTCTGTGTTGTCTAAGGGCTTGATCTTACAAACTGTGAGATCATTTCCTGAGCCGAAGTCAAGTGTTGGACATTTAACCGACGGAGCCACCCAGGCGCACCTCCTTTATAATACTTTGCACATACTTTTATGTGCTTTGAAAACATTTTAAAGTTAGTACAATTCCCATTCTAACTCCGTTCTTTCTGATTTGTTCTCTTAGAACGAAAGACTACAGGCATTGCTTGGAGACAACGAAAAGATGAATTTGTCAGATGTGGAACTTATCCCATTGCCTTTAGAACCCCAGGTGAAAATTAGAGGAATAATCCCAGAAACAGCTACACTGTTTAAGGTAATTGTGATGGATATCTAATGTATATGATTGGAACCTATTTGTGTAAAGCAAAAACACTCCCTTCAAAAGTGAATACATTGCAGATAATATCTGTAACTTTGATTTAGTACATGTTAGATAAATTCCCTTTTGTGTATTCAGTGTGATTTAAGATCTTGTATTACCAATAGGCATTTCTTTGTGAAATGTGTAAAATATACTTTAAAAAAAAAAAACCTCTGGGTTTTTTAATCTTTAATTTTTGAACTTTTTATTAATTAGAACCACACCTACTTTTTTCCATGTAAGCTTTTCTTAAAAAAAAAAAAACACCTTCTAATTGCGAAACTTATGTTACCCATTCAGTTCATAAATGTGTGTAGTGACAGTCTCAGTTAACCTTTTTAACATTCTGGATCTGCTATCTGTCCCTGTAACTTAAATTTTTTCATTTTTTTCAACTAGTAATTCTCTTTAGTTCTTAATAGCATGTCACACTTCTTGTGGCTGGCCATGACTTAGATTGTTAGAAAGAGCTGCTGACAGCCCCTTTTTCTGATTAGCCCCAAGGAGTGAGCAACAGTACCCATGAAGCATCATTATCTACTGGGCATCATGAAGGATGGTATCTGGGAGACCTGATGTTGAAGTTCTGTTTCTAGGTGTGCAGGGCATAAGGGCATAGGGCTCATAGGACAACATTTTATGAATGTAAAAAGGGGTGTGATTATATATCAGAAGTAGTTGATTTTTTCCAAGGGTATATTTAAAGGCAGCCTATGGCAGCACAGCTCACACAACTGAAAGGCTCCGTTTTATAAAGCAACACTGAACCTTACTGCATGGGATGGACTCTGATAGTTTTTGTCCTTTTAAGAATTATTCTGTTGCATTAAATTTAAAATGTTTGCAACTTGTTTAATTGCCTTTACAACTCATTAATGGGTTATTGCATGTAATTTGAAAAATGCTGGTACAGGAGATAAAATGCAAATATTTCTTAGCTTGTGCTACAATCCACTGGAAACCGGAGCCGGAACACACAGACATTAACAACTGGTATACCTGTAGACAACCGGTGTTCCTTTGGACTTGAACTCTCAAACAAGACCAGCATCTAATATTCACATTCCCTGAGGCCTAATTGAGAGCAATAAATCAAAAAGGTAGTTTTACCAATTTTTTGAAACAGGGTAAGAATACGTAAGACAAAGCAGGAGGTGTAAGAGTGGGGTGTTACAATATATTGGCCACTATTGTTAGGTAGTTTTCTCCTTACGTATTATAATTATGTCTTATGTACACAAAGTGGGTGGTCAGTAAAATATTGTGAGATAATTTTTGATTCTGATATCCAAGTTGTTTGTTTGTTTGTTTGTTTGTTTTCCAACCCTTAAAGTATGTGAGCATTCTTGAAAATTCTGTGTTGGAGTTTCATGGTAATTTTTTTTTTTTTTTTTAGAGAGAGAGATTGTGTTCATGCACAAGAGCAGGAGTCAGAGAGGGGCAGAGAGAGAGGGAGAGAGAGAGACTCTTAAGCAGGCTCCACACCCAGTGAAGAACTCGGTCTTGGGACTTTGAGATCGTGATCTGAGCCCAAATCAAGAGTCAGAAGCTTAACTGATTGAGCCACTCAGGTTCCCCTCTATTATAGTAATTCTTTTTTTTAAAGTTTATTTGTTTATTTTGAGAGAAAGAGTGAGACTGGGAGAGGGGCGGAGAGAGAGAAAGGAAGAGAATCCCAAGCAGGCTCCACCCCATCAGTGTAGAGCCTGATGCAGGGCTTGATCCTACAAACTGTGAGATCATGACCTGAGCTGAAATCAATAGTGTGACACTTAACCAACTGAGCTACCCAGGCGCCCCAGTCATAGTAATTCTTAATAATTTTTTGGGTCACAAATGCCTTTGACGTAATTTATGAAATATATTTTTGCTCTTGGTAATAAAGGGATTCTTCAAATGTAAGGTAATTTAAAATTCAGAGTTTTAATCTGCAGGAAGTTGTAACCGCAGGAAGTTCTTAGTTTTAAGCCTATATTCACTGAAGCATTTTTTTTATGCCTTTTGCCCCATCATTTTATAGGAAAGTTCTCAAGCACACAGAAAAATTGTAAACAACTATATACCTACTGTTTGAGTCTTGTTCACATTTTATTGTATTTGTGTTTGCTCTGTTGCAAATCTATCCTTTTCTCTTATACTTTATTCTGTTATTTCTCATCACTGATGTAAATTAAGATTGTCTTCGTTTTCTTTGTCAGACTCATTTCTTTAGAATATCATAAGTTTTCCAAATTTCAGTATTATAGGATTTTCCCCTCAGTGATCTAAACTAATAGGACATCTTTTTCAGAACAGTTTTCTGACCTTGTATCTCCAGGTAGGTGTCTCAGTGTGCTACTCCACATGAAGTTTTATTTCTAAAGAGAATTTAATTTATAATTTGTTTATTTAGACACATTTATAAGCTAACTTAGAGATTTCCACTAGTTAAGGGAAAGATTCAGGGCAAAAATATAATTATTCTAGAAAAAAGAATAGTTATTTGAGACCTCCCCTCATTTTATAAAAGAGGAGTTTGCGTCTCAAGCTGCATGACTAATCATATACCTGCTATTAAATAGTTACCATAGCTCATGACTTTCTATCTGGTGCATTTTTTAAAAAAATATTTATTTTGTGAGAGTGAGAGAGAGAAGGAAGTTTGCATGCACAAGTGAGAGGCAGAGAGAGAGAGAGAGAGAGAGAGAGAGAGAGACAGAGACCCAAGCAGGCTTTGTACTGTCAGTGGGGCTCAATGTCATGAGCCGTGAGATCATGACTTGAGCCGAAATCAAGAGCTTAACTGAACTGAGCCACCCAGGTACCCCTCTGTCTGGTGCATTTTTATGCTGTAGTTTTATCTCATTTATTTCTTTGTGTCTGTAGTGCTAAAATGATGATGGCAAACATAGAATGTCTGCTTTGTATCAGACACGGTGACAGACTCTTGTTCCTCTATGATTTTTAGTCACCTTAGCAACTGTGCAGAGAAGTGTTGTATTTTACAGGTGAGGAAACAGGGTAAAGAATATGTGCAAGATCAAACACCTAGTACCTGGTGGAGCCTGGATTCGTAACTGTGACTGACTCCAGAGCTTTTGCTCTATGTGCCATGTAGTCTTCTGACCATTAGCTAGCTCATAGTTTTCTCCAAGGATACCTGTTGTGTCTTGCTGCCAACCCATCTTGTTTCTTTAGGTTCTGTGTACCTATTAGTTTACCTTAGGTGTCAGCATTTCCTTCTGTTCATGGTAACTCTGTGCATTAATTTACATCCAAGTTTGAAAACAATATTTTTATTTTCAGAGTGCTCTTATGCCTGCACAGTTATTTTTTAAGACGGAAGATGGGGGCAAATACCCAGTTATATTTAAGCATGGGGATGACTTACGCCAAGATCAACTTATTCTTCAAATCATTTCACTCATGGACAAGGTGACTATAACTTTATATTGGCGGGGAACAGTTTTTAGTTTTGGTTTAGTATATATGCTGTGTGTGGACACTGAAGTATTTTTAACAATCAGGTACAATCATAGGAAGCTTAGCAATCTCCCTTTGACCTTCAACAAGTTTAGTTGTTTTTGTGCTCTGCAAAGTGACTCTTACGTTGAGTATAAAATGAAATTGCAATTGTTCCTTTTTATTAAAACTCTTTTCTTAGTTAAGTTCTTTTGATGTTAGGTTTAGTAATTCCCTTCCTCTTAGTCAACTAGATCGTTTTCTTCTTTAAATTGCATTGCTGCCCCTGGCTTTTAAAGGAACATATTTGTACTCATTTCCTTTTTTCTGAGTTGTAAAATACTTGGTGACTAGAAAGAGTTGCATAAATGTATTGGAAGAGCCCTAGTGTTGATTCAAAACCATGGACAATGATTTAGATAGAGTAAGATAAAAAAAGTTGACATACCATCAAGTAAGTGCTTAATAAATTTATTTTTGATCATCAAAGTAAGAGCTAATTTAGTAGTCTCTTATAATAAGCTATTATAATACTTGCCTACAAAACGGTTTCAGAACAATCTTTATCTTTATTTCATTAATATGTTTTACCATTTGTTCCCAAGCTGCTACGGAAAGAAAATCTGGATTTGAAGTTGACACCCTACAAGGTATTAGCCACTAGTACAAAACATGGTGAGTTATCTTACACCATGGTTGTTTATTTCAGTGTCTAAAGAGTGTATTTTTCCTCTTTTAATTGGAAGTTAAGAACGCTAGAGATTGTGTTCATTGGTTGCACTGAAGACTGGCTGGGCCTCTTTCCCTTTCTCCCTTCCTCCCACTTGAAGTTACTCAGCAGCATATTTGTAAGACAAATTAACACCTTTATACTGTATTTCTTTGCATTCAGGACTGGTTATAATTTACAATAGTTTCTTACATACTAATTTGTGTCCAGAATCATCATTTGAGAGTTACTGTGACCCAAAGTGGCTTTGTATTGTGCTCTGCTTAAAAGAGACCACTCAGCAAGTGATGTTGCCTTAGGAACTAAATATTTTTAATGTAGCATCTCAGGCTTTCTGAGATTGAATAACCTCTGGGAATTTGGTAGACAGTTCCCTAGGGATGCGTGCCTGGAGACTATTGTTGATTCTGTTGTCTTGAAACCCTCAAAGCTTCTCACCCTTGGATACCTGGGAAAAACAGAAGTTTCCTGGTCTTCTCCTGGCCACCGTCAAATCTTTCTGGTGGTTTTAATTCCTCATTTTCTCTCCGAATGATCTTATTTAAAGTGCATATACACATATATCCTGCATAAAATGATTTACTTACTTCCATTTGCTCTTTGGACAAAGACAAAGGCCTTGGCTTGGTTTAGAGTCCCAGCACGCTGTGACATACTCCTGTACCTGTCTCTCAAGCCTCTCTTTTTCCAGTCTCCCCCTTGCTTTCCAGGCATTAGCCCCATGGGCCACCTTCCATTTTCTCTGATGCACCATGCTCTCTCCAGCTTTGATGCCTTAATGTATGTTATGATCATTATCTTTAGCATCCTTTCCTCACAGCTTTACCCATTAACTTTCACTTACCTTCAAAACCTTGCTCGAATGTCAGATGCCCTCTCATCTCTATGGTACTTTAGGTCTCCCTACACTGTTCACTTTCACAGTACCCTTTTATTCATAGTATTTATCCCAGTAAAACTTGCAGGTTTGTTCAGTCTATAAAGGTAGAGTCAAAGCTCTGTTTTTTATTGGCAAACTTATTAACACATGGTTGGAAAACAATAAGTATCTTTATGTGAACTGATAAAGATTATTCCCTGTTTGTGACACAGGAATGAATGAGATATTTTCTGCTTTAAAGGAGTATATGATAGTTTCCTTAATTCAACTTTGATTTTTCATAATGTCCTCTTCCTTTTATTTTTGACAGTTTAAGGGATTTATATTTCTATAATTTCCAGGAAATGGCAGGACATGGATTATTAGACCAAAAAAGCCAATGAACGTAATACAGTTTTAGGCTTAGCTGATTGATATTACATAATTTCAGAGTTCTTAAAGTGATTTTAAATTTGGAATATTTTAATTGGTATATGTTATAAAAGTACAGAAATTTTTCTGCAGATTTAAGAAGCTTAGCTATTACATTTTCTTCCTTATATACAGTAATAGAAATTGGCCTGGAAAAATATACAGATTAAATCAGTTTAATTGAAAGAAAGGTTTCCTTCCAGTTCCTATGACTTAAATGCCAGTCTAAACTTAATATAGCATTTACAGACTCTTTATGTTATTTGGGTGTGCAGTGTATGCATTTGAAAATGAAGGTTATTCTTAGTAGAACCATTATTTTTATTGCTTAACCAATGTGCTCAATGCAATGCATGTATTTTTACCCAGGCTTCATGCAGTTTATCCAGTCAGTTCCTGTTGCTGAAGTTCTTGATACAGAAGGAAGCATTCAGGTACAAAACCAATCCTAAATGAGTTATACAATTCATGAATACAGTATCTTGTTCTAAAAAGTTCAATCTTTATAAAAAAGTATGTAGAGTTAAAAGTGAATGTTTCCTTTTATCATTATTTCCTCAAGTTGTTTTCCTTTTCTCAGAAGTGAATAATACTAACAGTTGGAAATTCTTCCATGTTAGTATATACAGATGCTCAATTCCTTAAACAATGCCTGGCACACAATAGGGGAGTGGGAACAAATTTAAAAAATTTGTTAGTTTTATAGTTATATTCCAAATTATGGAAATTCTACTGTTTGTTTAATTATAAATTAATATTTGGTTATTTACAACTACATTGTTCTTCAAAAATGTGCTACATATTCTTGCTTGCACATGTTTTGCTCATTTGTTCTTAAGATCCTTCTCTTCCTCTTCAACCTTGTCACTGTCCTTTAATATAAGAATAGGTTAGGATTCTTGAATAATTCTAGGATTATGCCATATGTGTCTGAAAATTTTTACACTTTACAGACATGGATCAATTCTTATCACATCTTAATGGTTAATTTTTGTTATTTTTAAATTTTTTAAATGTTTTATTTATTTTTGTGGGAGAGAAAGACAGAATACGAGCAGGGGAGGCTAAGTGGGAGAGGGAGACACAAATCCGAAGCAGGCTCCAGGCTCGAGCTGTCAGCACAGAGCCCAGTGTGGGGCTTGAACTCAAGAAGTACTCGATCATGACCTGTCACTTAAGCCACCTAGGAACCCCAAGTTTTACTATTTTTTAAATATGATTTTCATTTCCCCTATGTAAGAAGAATGTATGTAATTTATACAGAAAACCTGATGTGCCTGAAATGAAAGCTAATATAGAGAAGGACTTGACAGAGGGTATTTGCTACAGTGTGTTTTTGTCTTTCACACTTTAGCACATCACAGTAATTCAGTATGGAGTTTAGATTTGCAGAAAAGCATTATTCTGATATTGTGGCAAAGGAAGTGGTTATACTCTTCTTTGGTTTAAGGACTTGTCACATGCAGTGGTTAAAAGCTCATGCTCACTGGAGTCTTTTGGGTTTTCTATATATGTATCATGTTGTCTGAAATAGTGACCGTTTTTCTTCTTCCTTACATATTTGGATGCCTTTTATTTCTTTTTGTTGTCTACTTGCTGTGGCTAGGACTTTCAGTACTACAATGTATAAAAGTGGTGAGGGTGGACATCCTTGTCTTGTTCCAGACTTTAGGAGAAAAGCTCTCAGATTTTCCTCATTGAGTATGATGTTAGCTGTGGGATTTTTATATAAGAACTTCATTATGTTGAGGTATGTTCTTTCTAAACCTACATTGTTGAGGTTTTTTCTTCAATGAATGGATGTTGCACTTTGTCAAATGCTTTTTTTCATCTATAAAAATGATTGTTTCTTATTCTTTCTCTTTTTAATGTGACAATCACACTGATCGATTTGTGAATATTGAACCATCCTTGCATTCCAGAAATAAATCCCACTTGATTGTTGGGAATGATTTTTTTTAAAAAATGTATTCTTGGATTTGGTTTGCTAATTTTTTTAATTAAAAAAAAAGAATTATTTTTTAATGTTTATTTTTGTGAGAGAGAGAAAGCACACACAGGCTCATAAGTGGGGGAGGGGCAGAGAGAGAGGGAGACACAGAATCAAAGCAGGTTCCAAGCTCTGAGCTGTCAACACAGAGTATGACACAGGGCTCGAACCTAAAAACTGTGAAATCAGAACTTGACCTGAAGTTGAATGCTTAACCAACTGAGCCACCCAGGCACCCCTCAGTTTGCTAATTTTTTAAACAAGATTTTGCATCCATGTTCAGCAGAGACATTGGCTTACTAGAGCTGATGAATGAGTTCAGTAAAGTAGCAGGCTACAAAATCAAGACAGATCTGTTGCATTTTATACAATGCAAGAAGAGAAGAAAATAGTCCCATTTACAATTGCACCAAAAATAATAAATAAATGTAGGCCAAAGAGGTGAAACACTTGTACTCTGAAAACTACAAAACACTGATAAAAGAAACTGAAGACAACACAAAGAAATGGAAAGATATTCCATGCTCATGGATTAAAAGAACAAATATTGCTAAAATGTCTATACTACTTAGGGCACCTGGGTGGCTCAGTAGATTAAACATCCAACTTCAGCTCAGTTCATGATCTTTTGTTTTGTGAGTTCAAGCTCTGTGTTGGACCCTGTGTTGAGAGCTTAGAGCCTGGAGTCTGCTTCAGATTCTGCGTCTCCTCTCTTTCTCTGCCCCTCCCTGCTTGCACTCGGTCTCTCTTTCTCTCAAAAATAAATATTTAAAAAAATGTTTATACTACTCAAAACTGTCCACACACATAATGCAATCCCTATCAAAATGCCAACAGCATTGGGGTGCCTGGGTGGCTCGGTCTGTTAGGCGTCGTCCAACTTTTGGTTTTGGCTCAGGTCATGATCTCACAGTTTTGTGAGTTTGAGCCCCATTTTGGGCTCTGCACTGACAGTGTGGAGGCTGCTAGGATTCTCTCTCTCTCTCTCTCTCTCTCTCTCTCTCTCTCTCTCTCTCTCCCTCTCCCTCTCCCTCTCTCCCTCTCTCTCTCTATTCATTCCCCACTCATGATGTGTCTGTTTCTCTCAAAACAAATAAATAAATGAAATAAAGAAAAGAAGAAAATCACTTAGGAAAATACCAATAGCATTTTTTATAGAACTAGAATAAATAGCCCTAAAATTTCTATGGAACTACAAAAGACCCCATAAATAGCCAAAGCAGTCTTGATAAAGAAGAGCAAAATGGGAGATATCACAACTCCAAACTTCAGATTATATTAGAAAGCTGTAGTAATCAAAACTGTATGGTACTAGAACAAAATTAGACATATACATTGTTAAAACAGAATAGAAAGCCCAGAAATAATCCCACACTTATATGGTCAGTTAATCTTTGACAAAGGAGACAAGAATATGCAATGGGAAAAAGTCTTCTCAGCAAATGGTTTTGGGAAAACTGGACAGCTGCATGCAACAGAATGAAACTGGACCACTTTCTTAAATCTCATAATGGATTAAGGGCCTAAATGTGAGACCTGTAACCATAAAAGTCCTACAAGAGAGCATAGGCATTAATTTTTCTAACATCAGCTATAACAAGATCCTTCTAGATGTTGTAGATGATGTCTGAGACAAGGGAAACAAAAGCAAAAATACACTGTTGGGATTACATCAAGATGAAAAAGCTCTGTACAACAAAGGAAGCAACCAACAAACTGAAGGACAGTCTGTTGAATGGAGGAAGGTATTTGCACATCACATATCCGATTAAAGGGTTAGTATCTAAAATATATAAAGAACTTATGTAATTCAATACCCAAAAGACAAATAATGCAAGCAAAAAAATGGGCATAAGACATTTCTCCAGAGAGCGCATCCAGATTGCCAACAGACACGAAAACATGCCCTACATCACTCATCATCAAAGAAATGCAAATCAAAACCACACAGTGAGGTATTATGTCACACCTGTCAGAATGGCTAAACTCAAAAACTCAAGAAACAGCAATTGTTGGTGAGGATGTGGAGAAAACAGAATCCTCATGCACTATTGGTGAAATACAAACTAGTGCAGCCATTGAGGAAGACGGTATGTAGGTTCCTCTTAAAAATAGAACTATTCTACAATCCGGTAATCGGCACTGCTGGGTATTTACCCAGAGAATATGAAAACACAAATTTGAAGGGATATATGCATCCCTGTGTTTATTACAGCATTATTTATAATAACTAAACTATGGAAGCAGCCCAAGTGTCCATCAATAGATGAATGGATCCTAGGGCGCCGGGTGGTTCAGTCGGTTAAGCAGGTCATGCTCTCTTCATTTTGGCTCAGGTCATGATCTCACGGTTTGTGAATCTGAGCCCTGAGTTGGGCTCTGAGCTGACAGAGCAGAGCCTACTTGGGATTTTCTCTCTCTTTCTCTCTGCCCCTTTCCTTCTCAGGCCCATTCTCTCTCTCTCAAATTAAATAAGCTTAAAAAAATTGATGAATGTATAGAGAAGATGCACACATGTGCGCGCTGACGCACCCACACCCCCCCCACAGGAATATTATTCAGCAGTAAAAAAAGAATAAAATCTTGCATTTGCAACAACGTAGACAGATCTAGATGGTATAATGCTAAGTGAAATAAGCTAGTCAGAGAAAGACAAGTACCATATGATTTCACTCCTATGCAGAATTTAAGAAACACATGAACAAAAGAAAGAAAGACAAATAAAAAAACAGACTCTTAACTGTAGAGAACAAACAGAATGTCTGGGAGAGGTGGGTCGGGGGATGGGAAGAAAAAGAAAAGAAAACAGCCAGGGCTCAGAACATTGAACTGCCTAGGGTTGATGTTTTGTTATGCAGCTATTCAACTGTGTAACCTTGAGTGACTTCTTAACTCACTTTGTGCAGAGAAGAGTTAACATAGCAGACCTGAGGCTGTTACCTTTAGAAAGGCCCACTTGCTGGGTTAGCCTTTGACTGTTATCTGAGAACTTTCAGTGTGTTTGTTGTTCTGTGTTCTCTGATAAGGGTGGTTCAGTGTGCCTAGTCTGTGCAAATAATGTGATTTACAGCAAACAACTTGCTTTCCTTCTAGAATTTTGACAGTTGCTAGACAAAGGGTACCAGCACCCAGTAAAAACCTTGAGTGCTGAGTCTATAATGAGCTTCTCGGGACAGAAACATTGCACCCAGATTACTAACCCCCCCCCCCCCCGCCCCCTGTCCTCCACACCATTTGCCATTGGAGAAAAGTATGCTTAGCATATCGCCTCATAGAAAAGAGAGCCAATAGGCTGACACATGGGCTTCTCCAGACTTTGCTCATGTATTTTCCCTATCCTGATTCTACTGTGTATACTTTTGCTTTAATAAGTGTCAGTTGTGGTACCAACCATATGTTGAATCTGTGACTCCATCTAACAAACTTGTTAGAGGCTTTGACTTCCTAACATACCCTTTAGGTCTCAGTTTTTGCATCTGTGAAGTTTGGGTAATAATAGTACCTGCCTCTAGAATTAGTACCTGAAGCTGAGATGAAGTGTATGTAGAGCTTTAATATAGTTTCTAACTGAAATTATTATTTAATAAATCATAATTTAGTATTATTTAACCTAATACATGATCAGTTATTATGTTGCTCTGTGCAATTATGATTTAGTAAAATAAGGACAGTGCGGTTTTTATATTGATCTTAGTTTCATGTCTTATCTGTGTAAATAGTGTTGGTGAGTCATAGGTTATTCTCATGTTCAACTTTAGTAGATAATTAAAAACTATTTTCTAAGATAGTTGTATTTAGAAAGTTACTCTGTTTCTCACTGCTATACATCTTTGCCTAATCTTGATATTGTCAGACTTTTAAATTTGGTATTTTATTGTGGTTTTAGTTTTCCCTAATTACTACAGGTTGAACATTAAAAAGCATATGTGTAGGTTATGCATTTCTTCTGTGGAGTCCTTATTTACATCTTTTGTTCATTTTCCTCTTGGGTTGTTTGGGTCTTCTTGATGTATAGGAGCTCTTTATATATCCTTGGGATAGATCCTTTGTCAAGCCCAAGGGTGTTTAGAAAAACTGAAACATAGGGTAAGCTTTTTGTTTTTTCAACAGCATGTTACTTGTGTTTTCAAATAGTATATTCTGGTTTTCTTTAACATCTACATGTAAGGAAATAGTTACAGTTGGTAATCAGAAAGAAGACAAAACATTATTGTCTCCACTGTTTCCAGACTCTTTGGACACTCTAGTGCATGTATTGTGACCCTATAATTTTTTTGTTTAGTTGGCATCTCTCTTATATTTGTCTTACCATCAATTTCTCCTGAGAAGTATTAGCACTTGCTTTCTAATTATATTTATTGAGATTTTTTAATTGAGCTTTTTTTATTGATGTATACTTGACATGCAGTATTATATTACTCTCAGTTGTATAACACAATGATTTTGACAATTATATACATTATGAAATAATTACCATAAATCTAGTTACTGTCTGTCACCATACATTGTTATTATAAGCAAAATTATTGGCTATATTCTCTCTGCTGTGGTTTACATCCCTTGACTTATTTGGTTTATAACTGGAAGTTTGTTAATGGTAACAGTGTTTCAGTAGCTATATTTAAAAAGTAATTTCAGTACATCATGTTCACTTTAAGGGGAATGTATGATACAAAAAAAACCCTGATTATTTACATTAAGAAGAAAGGTGGAAAAATGTGATAGAGTATAGAGAAAAGGCAGTAAATTTATTTTATCTGATGTTTTCTGTAAGGTATAAAAGTAGCAGCATGCATTTTTTTTTTGATCTTAACTGTCTATAAGCACAATAGTAAGACGGATTCTTAGAATATGAAAGTCTACATTTTATAATTATTGACTAAGCTTTAGACCAGACACTTGGTCATTTTTTTATAGTTGCAAAATGTCTGATTTGCTAAAGATTGTATTGAATTTGTGAACATGTAAATTATATCTTTTCAGAACTTCTTTAGAAAATACGCACCAAGTGAGAATGGACCGAATGGAATCAGTGCTGAAGTTATGGACACTTACGTTAAAAGTTGTGGTAAGTTTGTCAAGCTCTAGTTTCCACTGATAACATTGGAGTCAAGGAAGTAGACTACCCTGATGCTGCTATATTCATACACATTTAGTACATTGTAGGATTTTATCTTACTCCGTGTGGGCTGCTCCACCAAAATGCCAGAGACTAGGTGGCTAGTAGCCTGGAAGTCCAACATAAGGTACCTGCATGGTCAGCTGAGGGCCCTTTTTGGGTAGAAGACTTTCTGTTGTATCTTCACCTGGCAGATGGGCTAGGGCGCTCTGTGGGCTCTCCTTTTTGAGAGCATTGATCCCATTCATGAGAAGTCATAACTTTTCAGTGCTCTATAAAAACATGGCGAAAAGATATAAAACACTGATCCAAGAAGTCAGTTAGTGTTTTGACATAATAATAAACAGTGTATAAATTCTGTTTAGTCTTTGGTGAGTATATCTTTGCAATCAGTTAATTGTGTTAGTATTACAAGTTATCTCTTCCTGGAAGCTATTAATTTCCCCCTAGATTTTCCCTGTGTTTGAGTAACTACAATTAAAGAGATTGCTGGAAAAGTCTCAGTCAGCAATAATTATGCATTAGATAAATCTCAAGAGCAGTGTTAGGAGGATGCCTTTCATGATATTTTATTTTATGGTCCCCTTCCTGGAAATAAGTAAGTAGTAGAATGCCATAGGGATTCATTCATATGTTTCAACCATTTATGCCTACCTATTCTCGTGAGGTTTATGTTATAGAAGATTTTTGTTTAATTTTCTTAAGAGTTTTGTTTGTTTGTTTGTTTGTTTTTAATAGCTAGATTGATTAAGAGAGGGTTAATAAAGGCATTGACACTAGAGTTGAGCCCTGGAAGGGATATGGTATATAATAAGTTGTTCCTGTTTTATGTTCCTATTTATACCTAAGGCAAAGTAGGTAAATGACTTTAGAGACATAGAACAACTGTATTTAAACTTTCATATCATTTTATGGCTTGTAAACTGATTGTTATACAGGACATTTTTAAATTTTTCACAATGTTCCTATGAGGTAATAGTTCAGATTATTTTGGACTACATAATTTATTCCCAAATTTACACTAGATGATACAGCTTTGGCTGAGAATTGTAAAGAAAATGTAGTATTACTGGAAAGTTTAAAAGCACTGAAATAAAATATGCATGTGTATATTAAAATCATCTACGATTTTAATTGTATTTTTACTGAAGGAATATAACATGTGTTACATGTAACTGTGTTTACCCATAAAAATGATCATGTCCACTGTATTTAAAGACTAAAAAATTGATTGAAACATTCTAGAGAAAATGTGTTATTTCTTTTACTTCCCCTTGCTCTCTGAACTCTGTATTTTTTCTTGTGTTTCTCTTCTTGCTGCTTTCCTTCTTTTCTTCTTTTTTCCCTCCTTTCTCTTATTTCTTGTTTTTTTCAGACCTTCAACTCTTGTTTTCTGTGTTCTGAAAAAATTACGTATCATCTAGGACTAGGTAGGGCATCTAAGGTTGCTTGCATGGCAGTTCATACTGTCTTTCACAGCAAGGCTTGTCGGTCACGTGTCCTATACATGCTTCTCTGTGGCTTGGGGTTCTCAGAGCTGGGTTCCAAGAGGAAGTATTCTAAGAGACAGCAAGTAGAAATTGTTGGTCTCTGAAGGCTTGGACTGGGAAGCTGGTCATTTGTCATTTTTGTTATACTCTCTTGGTCAAAGCAGTCACAGACCCTGCCTGAATCTGAAGGGAAGAAGGGTTGTAGTTCCCACTGTGAATGAAAAGCATGTTGAAGAACATGTGGCAATTCTTTAAACCACCACACCTAGCTACTGAAAACTTTTTTACATCATAACTCTATTTAAGAAAGGAATGCTAACTTTTTCTACTTGAAATATATACACACATTGGGACACCTGGTGGCTCAGTCGGTTAAGCGTCCGGCTTCGGCTTAGGTCATGATCTCGCAGTTCATAGGTTTGAGCCTCGCATCGGGCTCTGTGCTGACGGCTAGCTCAGAGCTCAGAGCCTGGAGCCTGCTTCAGATTCTGTCTCCCTCTCTCTCTGACCCTCCCCTGCTCTCGCTGTCTCTCTCTCTCAAAAATAAATTTAAAAAACATTAAAAAAAAAAAGAAATATATACACATACCATGTATAAATATTTGCTAAAATTTTGAAAACCCTGCTCCCTCTTAGTGAAATACTAGAACAGTTATTATGGATACATGTCATAATTATTGTATCTTTTATGTAATGTTCCATTTTTTTCCAAAGACCCAATGAAAATATGACTGGGTTTTTCATATAAAAAAGTAGCCATTTAAAATTTTCCTTCTTGGGGAACCTGGGTGGCTCAGTTGGCTGAGCATCTGACTCTTGACTTCAGCTCAGGTCATGACCTCACAGTTCTGAGATCAGGCTCTGTGCTGGGTGTGGAGCCTGCTTAAGATTCTCTCTCTACTTCTTCCTTTTTTCCTCTCCTGTGTGTTTCTCTCTCTCTCTCTCTCTCTCTCTCTCTCTCAAAAATAAAGAAATAATTAATTAATTAATTGCACCTCTTGGACACTTGAATTGGATCTTGCTCCTCTCTTTTCTCAATGTTACACTTTTATTCCTTCCATGATAATCAATTTGATGACAGCCCTTCTCTTCATCTTACTTTGAATAGCCTTCTTTTTCCTTTATATCTTGCTGTGTTATAAAATAATCATTTGTATTTTAGGGAGTTTGGTTTATTGGAGATTGAAAGCCATTATTTGAGTTTTTCATTAGTATTTAGTGATCAGTAAGTTGCTACTTTATACTAGATTCTGATTGTTGGATGTTATCATATAGATATATGTGTAACTTTGATATTAGAAAGTAAAGTTGTAGATTTTTGGCAGTATAAGAAGAAAGTGTTAATAGTCTATGGTGACCTTTTTCTTTTCCTGATGATGCAAGGTATCAAGTATATTTCATGCAAGTAATAGAACATTAATTATTTTTACACATATATCTTTGCTTAGTAAAGGGAGACACTATCATTTAGTTGTCTAATATTTCTCTGAATTTTCAAAATTGTATGATACCAATTTGAAGGTGTTGTACATTTCATATGGGCTCAAGCTACAAATGGGCAGCATCCTTTTTATAAGATCCCCTTGGTCAGGTATAGTGTTGCCACTGAAGTGAAAGACCAGCTTCAGTTTCTCTCAGAATCCTCTGACCTGCTCTGTCCCGTCTCAGATTGCTCTGCATCTGTGATCAGTGCTCTCTCAATTTCCGGGGATCACCCCACTCTTAACTCCTATCTCTTTAGGATGTTCTCCCTTAAGTAGTGATACTTTGAATTATTGGAACACCCTGAATTCACCCCTCCCCCCATTTGTTTAGATGTGAAAGAGAAAAGGTCATATGTTATCTCACTTGACTTGAAACAAAACAACAAAAAACCAGGGGTGCCTGGGTGGATCAGTTGATTAAGCATTTGACTCTTTGATTTTGGCTCAGGTATTGGCCTCACAGTTTGTGGTATCAAACCTTGTATCATGCGTTTAGCATGGAGCCTGCTCGGAATTCTCTCTCTCCCTCTCTCTCTGTTCCTCCCCTGCTCATGTGCTTGCTTTCTCTCAAAAGAAATAAACTTTAAAAGAAAAAAACAAAAAACATCTACTGAAGTGACCCTCAAACATATTTATGACCTTAACCCACTGAAGTAAAAAGGCTCTTTCTCATACATATTTTTCCATTTCCATTGGAAAATAATTCCGTAATAACAATGAAATATTACTGTAAAAGCAAATGTGATGATAGGAAGTAGTGTATAAAAACATCTTGCTTTATCAGTAGAGACAGGCAAAATTCATGGCATGTCTAGCTGTGTAAAAGTTTTAGGTCAAATAGCAATGTACTGTTGCTGCACATGTGAATCATTACTTCAGCAGAGGTAGCTAAACAATGTGAAACAAAGTAAATAACGATAAAACTAAGCTAATTTATAAATAACTAAAAGTTAAGTTGCACCATACAACAAAAGTGCAATGATACATAAGTGATGTTCTTTTGGAAAGTTGCAGGTGTTGTAACTATGTTCTGACACACATTATCAAGAGTTTTGCATCCTTCACAAGTATTAAATGGCAACCAGATTGCTAAGTGACTCATGTATTATATAGAGAGAGCTCAGTGTTCTCTAAGTTCTTATGTGTTCTCTTCAGGAGTGCCCTGTAGTACGGAGCTTACTAGTGTCTGCGTGGAGGGCTACTAGTCGTTTGTGGAATTACATATTTTGCTGCAGTTTTAGAGCAGCACCACTCTAGGTACAATCCCTGGACCAGCAGCATTGGCTTCATCTGGGAACTTGTTTGTGTTAATGGAATCCCAGGACTTGCCCCTGATGTTTTGATCAGAATCTTCATTTTAACAGGATTCCCGGGGGATTCTAGTACATTAAAGCACTGGGGAGTACACAAACTGTGGTGTGTTTAACAACCACTTTTTTTTTTTTTGTTAATATTTATTTTTGAGAGAGAGACAGAGTGCAAGCAGGGAGGGGCAGAGAGAGGGGGAGATACAGATCTGAAGCAGGCTCCAGGCTCTGCGCTGACAGCTCAGAGTCTGACACGGGGCTGGGACTCACAAACTGTGAGATCGTGACCTGAGCTGAAGTCAGACACTTAAGCGACTGAGCCACCCAGGCACCCTAACAATCACTTTTTGGCAGTGCCCCTAGAAATTCTGATGTAGCAGGACTGAAGTGGGCCCCAAAGATTTGCAATTTAAGAAGCTTCTAGGGGAAAGTGATGCTGCCAGGCAGTCTGTGCTTCACACTTTGAAGAGCAGTTCCCTAGATCAAGCGTCAAATCACTTTCTCCCTACATCCTTCCTCATAGTAAGTATTTTAGACTTTTTAGGCCACATGGTCTCTGGTGTAGCCATTCAGCCAGGCCAGTGTAGTGCTCAAAAAATAGGTAAATGAACGGATGTGGCTGAGTTCAGTAAACTTTATAAAATATAAAAACAGTGGAGGTTCTAATTTGGCATCAGGCTGTATTTGCTCACCCTTTATGTAAGATCCTCAAGTCTCTCAGTGGACCACTGAATGTGTCAACAGTTGTATTCAGCTGAAGTTAACAAATCTATAGTGATTTACACCCACAAGTCATTTTTTTTTTTTTTGTAAGAAGCCCAGATGTTACTCATTGCAGTTGTTTTAGCTGTTCACGGATATTAGGGCCAACGGAGGTCCTTGTGATTCTCTTGGCCTTCTCCTAGTGGTCCCAAATGACTATTGCAAAAGCAGTCACCATGTTTGCAGTCCAGCCAGCCCGGAGAAGAAGCCTAAAGGGCTCAGCCCATCCCTATTTTTAAACATGCTCATCATAAACCTACATTTGCTTATAGTTCTCTGGACATGCCTAAATTCAGATAAGGCTGGGAAATACAGTCTTTTACCTAGGCACAGTCTTGTCCCCCAGATCCTGGTTTTGTTTTAAGGAAGAAACAAATTGGATCATGTGTAGGCAAACTAGTAGTTCCTGTCACATTGCAGGCTATATTTTGAGAAATAACTGATTTGTTACAGTTTAGTGAAAATTGTTAGTAGAACAGTAATATGATTAGAATAATTTTTTGGATAATAGTCTGCTTTAATTCATTCTGTACATATGGATACATTTTGAAATATATAAAATAGATTATTTTATATTTAATTAAGGTATGGTTAGTTATTGTAAACAAATACACTTGAGTGTTGCATCTGTTTAAATAGCCACTTTGGGGAATAGGAGTTATACAATGCAGAAGTGGCTTGACCCAAGGACTTTAGAGTGAAAATTAGATTCAAATCCCAGCCTAGTGATCTTGGACAATCTTGTTAACTTCTGGAGCCTGAGATATTTTCATTAGAAGGATAGTTATAATACTTAACTGGCATCATTAAAGGGTTAGAGATGATGAATGTAATGTGCCTAGCTAAGGGACTAGCCTTCAGTAAGTTGCAACTGTGATTTATGAATTAATAATTAATGATTAATCAAGTGAAATTAATTTGGTCATTAACAGGTGGTCCAGTCTTTTTTCTGCATATTAACTGAAATAAACATGGTTTTGTAAATACTGATATAGCCATATGTATATTTATATGTTGCATTTCTTGTTATATTAATAATGACAGAAATAGAATGGAAGAAAGTAATCTTCAAAAAAGTGGCATTTGCTTAATTTTATTTGAGCATTTTCAATACATGTCAGGTTTCCAGACTTTATAGAAGAGAAAGATCAAAGAATAAAGACAGAGCCAGTGACTCTGCCCCAAGCCCTGCTCATGTAATTTTTCTTAATACTTTAGAAGATTATATTGTGAACTTTTTAAGTGCCCTTACCATTCAAGTGAATTCAGTTGTTTTTCTATCTGCTGGTACTTCGCAATTGTTTCTCTAAAGGTTTTTCTTTTAAACCTACATTTACTTTTGTTATCTTGTAGATAGTAGGGTTGTGGGATGCTTGACTTCATTATGTGTATTTTTGTAGACACTTCTTTTTCGGCTGTCATGTGAACATGTGTCCCATTTGAAATGAGAAATGGGAGAATCATATTATAATTAAGGTTCCTGAAGACTGAATTAACTTTTGATACAAGTGACTTTTATAATTTGATGGAATTCTACAAGATATTATTTCTCATGCAAATAACATTTTATATTGAGTTTCAAGTGATAAACTCTTCATAGAGTGAACGAAAATTGCACATTTGAGAATTTGGGTGAGAAATCAAAAAGTATTAATTAAATTGAAATGAAAGTAACACAGACTGCTTTTATATTCCGTTGTACGTTTAACCTTGTTTGCATTAGTTTTTCACAATTCTTCTTAACTTTCATTTGCAGCTGGATATTGCGTGATTACGTACATACTTGGAGTTGGAGACCGACACCTGGATAACCTTCTGCTCACAAAAACAGGTATCAAGTAATGGCCAGTAGCAGATGTGCGCATTTTACAGGCTGGTGGTTTTTACTGTGGAATCTGCTTAGTCAAACAAAATAAGTTGCATGAGTGAAGAAAGATCATATAGTCTTTTTTTTTTTTTAAGTTTATTTTTGAGAGAGAGAGAAAGTGCATGGCAGAGCAGAGGAGGGGCAGAGAAAGAGGGAGACAGAGGATGCCCATCAGGATCTGTGCAGAAAGCAGAGAGTCTTATGTGGGGCTTAAACCCATGAACTGTGACATCACGACCTGAGCCAAAGTTTGATGCTCACCCACCTGAGCCACCCAGGCGCTCCTGAAAAATCATTTAGTTTTAGAAGTCCCTTCATATGGTACCTTTGAAGGAAACTTCATTCCTTCTTTTTTAATATTTATTTATTTATTTATTTATTTATTTATTTATTTATTTATTTATAGCATAGGCTGGGGAAAGGGGCAGGGGTGGGGGAGAGAGGGCAGGGGAGAAAGAGAGAGAGAGAGAGAGAGAGAGAGAGAGAGAGAGAACCCCAACCCCAAGCAGGTTCCATGCTCAGCCTGGGGCTCGGTCTCCCCGCCCTGGGGTCATGACCTGAGCTGAAATCAAGAGCTGGATGCTCAGTCACTACTGTAGTAATTTTCTAGGTGGTCTTCCACTCTTCCTTCTGAAAATGCCTCCTTTGGTGGAGAGCGCATAATGTATGCAAGCTTACTGCACAGCTCTAGTCAGTGTTAGAATGAACTCACATCAACCCGTCTTTAAATTGTTTGCTTTTCCTCTTTGAGTTCCAGAGAATAATTATTCTCATACCCCTCTTCCTGATAACTATTTAGCCCCTTTGCTTTAACACCATCTTGAAGCAAACAACTTCTAAACTTACAGCTCTGTAAGTTAGTCCGTTTCATTAAGCTTCAGACTGAAATATCCAGCGACTTACTTGACGTCCTAATTATATGGCGAGTTACAAAAGTTGTTCTCTTCCTCCACTACTTGAACAATACCTGCTCCTCACCTAATTTTTTTCCATCTCAATAAATTGTACCATCATCCACTCAGTTGTTAAAGCCCCAGGCTTAAGAGTCATTTTTAATACCACTTTTGGCCTCATTTCACGTATCAAACCTGTGCAAATCTTGTCTACTCTTCACCTCCAGAATGGATCATGAAGTTATGTACTCTCTCATTTTTACTGCTTTGACTCTGTTTGAAGCCACCAGCATCTTTTTCCCAAACTATTTGAATAAAATCTGAACTCTTTACTGTGGTGCTTGTGGCTTGCCCACACTGACCAATTAGAATGTGTGAATGTCAAAACTCCTGCCTCAGGCAAATGCCCTTGTTTTTCTCTGTGGAAAGCTCTTCTCTCAGATCTTTGCAAATCTGACTTTGGTTATTAAGTTTAAGTTTGAGTGGCATATTCTGAGAATAGCCTTTACTAACTCTCTGATCCCAAATGGCATATACTTGCTACACCACCCTTCTCCAGTACTATTATTGTTTCGTTTTCTTTAAAGCACTTACCACCAGTTATCTTTTTTTGTACAATAAACAAAGATTTATTGAGCATTACTATGTTTCAGGTATTGTTCTGGGTACTAGGGATACCAAAATAAACAGAACAGACACAAATCTGGGTCCTCTGGGAGCTTGACCTCTCATCCATGGTCTTCTCCCATTCAGGATGCGGGTTCCATGAGAGCAGGGACCTTGTCCATCTAGTTTGCTACCATGCCTCCAGAGTCTTGAACAACACCTAGCTAAAAGTGACTGATAAATCACTGTTGAATTAATGAATGAGTAAATATTTCTGCTCTTCTGTGTAGTCTTTTTTTCCCTGGGCTAAATAATTCAAGTTTCTTCAGTCTTCCACAGAAAATAGATTTTAAATTACTCTTAAAATGGTCTTTCAGGTAAGAACATTTTCTGTTTTGTTAGTATTCCTTTACCTTGTGATACCAAGAATTTAACACATCAAATGTAATTTTATATATCAAATGTAGTTAATTATTAATATATAATTATTAATTCACATAGTCTGGAATTTCATACATTAGCGTGAAAGATTACTTGTGATAGAATTTGCATGTGGAGCCATGTCTGTGTCAAGGCCAGGCTGTCCCTGTAATAACCAAGACCACAGAAGGTCATGGAGGTTCTTTTCCAATTTGCCAGTGTAGCAGAAGATATTTAGAAAATGTTATGGTGTATTTGGAGAAAATTGTAAACTGGAAAAAGTTTTCCTGTGTTGTTCCTTAATGCTCTGGTTTTTCAGTCGAATCTTTTAACTGCAAGAATCAAAGTACCAAAGGGATTCTGTTTGTTTTTGTAATGAAATTATTTTATAATTATTTTATAACTACAATGGAACTATTCAATGTACAGAGTGCCATTCCGTCTGTAATGTCATTTTCACGTATCTTGTCACATATCGTGTCTCTTCTTTTGGAAATTGATAAATAATAGACATTTTTCTCTTGGAGTTTGAGAGTGCTCTGTCATGTGTGTCTGTGTGTGTGTCTTTGTGTGTTGTCGGGGATATTTTAAGAATAAGATTTGGAAAGCAGAGTCTATTTTTAATACACTAATGTGGTCCAGTTCACAATTATTGTGTTTTAATGGAAACAGAATATAAAATTTCAAAGCTATTTTCAAGCTTTTTGTCACCAGTTTTCCACTAGAGGGTGCTCTAGGTATGGTTTTAAAAATCAAAAATTTAACCATGTGCTAGATGCGTTCTTTCTTTGGAAACGGCATTTCTTTTGGTTATTCTTAACTAGTCTTTAGTTACTTCGTTATTGATATCATACAGTTAGCATTTTAAGTCTTACTTGCTAGGATTAATGCTTTTAATTTTCAAATTTAGTTTTAATAAAATTAGATTATATAAGGAAATATGAATTATATCAAAACAAATGGAAGTATGATGTATTCCTCAACGTCTAAATATTTGTAATGATTTATTTTAAAATGTTTTGTGTTTATGGTCTTTTTTTTCTGAGAGTCTGTATTTCATAGTGGTTTTTACATATGTAATGTAATTAGACATTTTATAGTTTAGACAGGTATTACATATTAAATTATATATATGAATTTTGAATGTGGTTTTTTGCATGAAATACACTTTGGTACTTGCAGTTGAAAAATGCCTCAAATATCATGAAGCTTTTCTTTCCATTGTCTATTTTGGATCTGTTATATCTTAGGCACAGACTGACATATTAAAACTTTAAAACTTTAGATTCTCTTATGTAACTCTCCAGTCTCAGTGTTGATGAGGTAGTTCTTGTTATGATAAGTAACATTGCTCCCATTCTTCAGAATAAACTCCCGTTTGTCTTCTGATCTGCCAGCTTGAGCAGGTTTAGCGTCCATGACTCTGCTTTCGGATGAAAGTGGTTTGGAATGGTAACCAAAGTTCCACTACTTCATCTGTACCCAGTTCCTGGGCAAGAGAGATGGGAGCATGGAGGAAGAAGACACCTAGGTTTCATTTTCCTCGGGATCTCTTGGGGGAGGAGCCCCCAACACACTGTTCCACCTGTAAATTTAGATGAGACAAAAGGGTCAGATTGGTAACTGTCGAAGTGTGTGGAGGAAAATGTTTCACTGCATAGAAGGAATTTCAAATGTATACAACAATAAGATGCAAAAACGCAAAATATGAGACTCAATTACAGATTTTCCAGAATTTTTTTTTGCCTGGGTTATTGGGTTGTAGGTACTTTAGGTTGGTGGAAGTATCCCCAGCGTGTCCAGCAGAGGGCATTGTGTGTCCACCATAAATGTGAAAGTCTGGAAGTTGCTTTGTCAGTGTATTGCCTTGTGGTCACTTAGAACAGTGTTTTCCTGAAGCAGATTTGGACTGAGTGGTGTTTCATTTATTGATGCAGTGACATAGCATTATTTGGGCAGGAAATTAAAAATTTAAGCTATAGAATGGGATTGGGAAACATGAATGGTTTTCAGAGTTGGTGTCTTTTGAGGAAGCTTTGAGAAGTTTTTTCAGGGTAATTTGATTGTGGCAGGAGTCAAATGAAGCCTGATTTAGGTTTATCTCAACTCTGGGGAAGATTTGTTTCTATTGTTTAGTTTTAAAAATTTGAAGGGGGAGGGGTACCTGGTTGGTTCAGTCGGTTGAGCATCTGGTTTCGGCTCAGGTCATGATCTTATAGTTCGTGGGTTCTAGCCCCGCGTTGGGCTCTGTGCTGACAGCTCAGACCCTGGAGCCTGCTTCAGATTCTGTGTCTCCCTCTCTTTCTGACCCTCCCCTGCTTGTGCTGTCTCTCAAAAGTAAACAAAAAACATTTAAAAATTAAAAAAATAAATAAAAAACATTAAAAAATTTAAATTTATGGGGGGGAACCAGCATCAGTATAATTGAAAAACTTTATTGTTTACGATTTACAGACTTTATAACAGAATGAACGTTTATAACAGAACGAACGTTTAGTATGTAAATAAGTGAAAAATATTCATAAATAAAACAAGGAGTTAGATATCTGTAGTAAATGGAAAGTTCCCCGTAGTTCCTAAGGATGGCTCTTCCAGTCTGGAGCTGTCCATTGTACTGGGAGGGGAGGGGTGGCTCTTTGTCCGTCTCAGCACTTCAGAGTAATACTCTGAATCTCTTGTCACAAGGCCTGACGGTAAGACAGTCATTGTTAGCCTGATTGGAAATTTTTCTTCATCATTCTTTAATTTTATGTCAAATTGATTCACATCCTTTTTTATTCTGAGGAACAGGCTCACATAGGAGTTAATGTATCAGGCTCTAAAGTAAATATCTTTAGTTTTAAATTGCCCCACCACCATTGAGTGACTTTAGGTAACTTGTCTCTATCTGTGACTCAGTCTCTTTTCTGAATTTGCACATAAGAATAGAATCTCTGGGCCAGTGGTTGTGCAAGGGGTGAATGAGACAATGCGGGCGAATTTTTGTATGTACTGAGCATGTAGTATATATTCAGCATTCCTTAAGGGCTGGCTAGCTGTTATGGTTTTCTTTGTTTTATTTACTACCAGAAAAGAAGAAATGCCTTCCTTTTTTTGGCTTATGTAGCTTTCAATTTGCAGTCATAATTTTAGAGGTAAAAATGTAATTAATATAATTCAAAAATTTCTTTTTCCCTACTCTAAAATCCCAACTCCTTTAAGTTACTATCTTTTAAATTTTTAAAAAATGTTTTATTTATTTTTGAGAGAGAGGGAGAGACAGTGTGAGCAAGGGTGGGTCAGAGAGAGAGGGAGACACAGGTTCTGAAGACAGGCTCCAGGCTCTGAGCTGTCAGCACAGAGCCTGATGTGGGGCTCGAACCCACGAACTGTGAGATCATGACCTGCGCTGAAGCCTGATGCTCAACCCACTGAGCCACCCACGTGCCCCAGTTACTGTCTTTTAAATTCTGTTTTGATTGGTTCTTTCTTTTAGTGGTATAGGAAGGTTTATGAAAGAGAAACAGTTTGATCATTGATTTAATGTTATTCTTTCTGTTTTAAGGTAAACCTTGATATTTTGAGAATAAATATGTTGTTTATGTGTTTTCTTAATTTTTATATGTTTATCTTCTATTTTTGAGAGAGAGACCGAGCATGAGCAGGGGAGTGGCCAGAGAGAGAGGGAGACACAGAATCTGAAGCAGGCTTCAGGCTCTGAGCTGTTCACACAGGGCCTGACGCGGGCCCTTACCCACAGATCGTGGGATCAGGACCTGAGCTGAAGTTGTACGCTTAACCAACTGAGCCACCCAGGTGCCCTATGTGTTTTATTTTTTTTTTTTTCAGGATATAACACAGTACTTCAAAATCTCCCATAGGGAGAACTTAGTTACTACTCATATGGTCGTGCTTCCTAAGCTATTTGTATTTGATTAAGTTAATTACTTTGGTAGGTTAAATATACTGTATAATCTAAATCTATAGGCTTTTAAAAAATTATTTAATGTTTATTTTTGAGAGAGAGAGCATGAGCATGGAGGAGCAGAGAGAGGGGACGACACAGAGCCTGAAGCAGGCTCTAGGCTTTTTTAGCACAGAACCCGATGTGGGGCTCAAACCCACAAACTGTGAGATCATGACTGGAGCCAAAGTTAGATGCTTAACCGACTGAGCCACGCAGGTGCTCCAACTTAATTTTTTTTTTTGATTATTTATTTATTTTGAGAAAGGGCAGGAGAGAGAGCATGAGTTGGGGAGGGCAAGAGAGAGAGAAAGAGAGAGAGAGAATCTCAAGCAGGCACTGCACTGATTGTGTGGAGCTTGACATGGAACTCAGTCCCGTGAAGCATGAAATCATGACCTGAGCCAAAATCAAGAGTTGGACACAGTTAACTGACTGAACCACTCAGGGGCACCCAAATCTATAGACTTACCTTTTTAATTGTTTTATTATTATTTTTCATTTTTGAGAGACAGAGACAGATCATGAGTAGGGGAGGGGCAGAGAGAGAGGGACACAGAGAATCGGAAGCAGGCTCCAGGCTCTGAGCTAGCTGTCAGCACATAGCCTGACGCGGGGTTCGAACCCACGAACCGTGAGATCATGACCTGAGCGGAAGTCGGACACTTAACCGACTGAGTCACCCAGATGCCCCTAGACTTACTTTCTCAACGTGCTTGTTTATTCTCTGGGACTTAAGAGAAAGGGGTGCAAAAATGTTTTATGCATTTTACCTACCTAGTAAATGCTTTTAAAATGCATAAATGAGCTACGTTTTTTTATGTCCTTTTTATCCATCTTTAGGGTTTCTAGAATAATGTTTTCCTGCCTAAACTTATTTTTACTGTAGATTATGGACATAGTATTATTTACCAGTTTGTTTTTTCTCAGTTGATGTATGCAGAAGAGAACCAGGCACATAAGACTACCCCTTTTTAATCCATAAATACTTTTTTAGTCTCTATTCATCATTACTTTAGATGTTAGATAATAAGAAGGACTCACAATCATGTGAATAGTTTTCTTCTTAGACAGTTTTAAAAATCTGTTATTTTGAAAGTTTCTTAAATTTTCAGTATCAGAAATCTGACAGACTTCTTATACTTAATGATACCTATTATAAATAAATTGTTAATGGTACCATAAAGGGTGCTGTGTTGTTTTCTTGCTGTTGTTTGTTTTTTTTTTTTCTTTTTTAGAGAGAGAGCCCAAGCAGAGGAGAGGGGCAAATGGGGGCAGGGGGAGAGGGAGAGGGAGAGAAAGAGACTTAAGCAGACTCTACCCAGAGCCTGATATGAGATTCGATCTCACAACCATGAGATCATAATCTGAGACGAAATCAAGGTCACTTAACCAACTAAGCCACCCAGGAGCCCTGGTGCTATTTTTAAACATTTTTTTGTTTTAGAAGGACATTTCCCCCCCTCTCATTAGACGTAATAGAAAACGATAAAGTGCTCTGCTCTTTATACCTGTGGAGCTGAAAATTATTTCATGGAGAAAGTAACTTAGACTGAGTCATGAAGAATGTGCTGGGTTTCTATGAGCTACACACTCTGGGAAAAGTACACATTCCAGTGAAAATACCTAGAAATTGAAATAAGCAATGCCTTTGCAGGTAATACATAGGTTGGTTAGATTGATTTAGGTCAGATTGTGGAGACAAGTCATTCTAATTCCTTTTCTATCACCTTGTATATGGCAAAGTTTAATTCAGTCATTGAAGTAAAACTGTAGATTAGGACATTACTTTCTTTTAAAGTTTTCTTATCAGGCAATGTATTTCTTAAAGCTGGATAGACACTGTATTTGTTTTGCAATATATAATTTGGAGGGGGTTGAATTTCAATGAACTTTAAAAAACTTTTTTAATGTTTTTCTTATTTTTGAGAGAGAGACAGAGAGAGAGAGAGACATACACACACACAGAATCTGAAGCAGGCTCCAGGCTCTGAGCTGTCAGCACAAAATCTGACGCAGGGCTCGAACCCACAACCGTGAGATCATGACCTGAACCAAAGTCAGACGCTCAACCGCCTGAGCCACCCAGGCGCCCCGAATTTTAACGAACTTTAAAGCATTCAAGTTCCACCATAGACTAGCAACCATAGACCAGATATAAAAAATTAGTTCATTTTTTATAGTGACCCCTTGAACAAAAGAGGTGTCAAATTTAAAAGTAATGGGGTTGTACAACACAGGGAAACCATAACTGTTAGTATCAAATATGAGTTTTAATTCATTGAAGTGATTCACCTTGCCACTGTTCCTTCCATAGTGACCTCGCTGAAGTTGAGAGTTATATTAGTCAGTGTAAAGTAGACCAGAAGTCCTCAGACTTGTATCAGTATTATCTGGAGATCAACTTAAAACACAGATTGCTGGGCTCCAGGCTCTGTTTCTGATTCAGTCCGGATGGTAGGACCTGAGAATTTGTTTCAGTAGCAAAGAAAACTGTCCATAAGTATCTGAAAAGGTTATTAAAACTTGAAAAGTTTGTATCTGTTTAGAGATTGGATTCTCTTCTTACCTAAATCAAATAACATAATAGAAAGAAACAAATATGAGAATCTAGGAGTCACCTATAATGCCAGACATTAAAGATATTTGCAAAATGGAAGGAGTGCCACTCATTTCACTAATTTTTTGTATTAGAAGATAGTTATTCATAAAAATGCTCATAAAATCTCAGTTTTAATTTAAAATGCAGTAAATGTCTATAGAAATAGCCCAACTAAGGCTTACTTGGGGTCCTCAATAATTTTTAAGAGCATAAAACTTTTATACAAAAAGTTTTAAAATTAATATCAAAGGCCATGTTTTGGGTTTTTTAAAAATCTACAAAAGGTTTCTGTTCTGTTTCAGATATTAAACCAGTTCTGTAGAAGAATAGAATATTTCAGGGAATAGATCCTCTATTGGCCTTAATAACTGTAGGAAAAATGAAAATGAAGAACATTTGAAAGTTTTTCTTGAATAGAAATAGACTATATAATTAGATAGACTATGTAGATATGATTTGCTCCCCTTCATTAGTTAGCTAAATTTTGTTTCTATTATAAGAAACCTAAGATCTTAACAGTTGAGTGTGAAAAAATAAATTATATGAAATATTTAGCTGATAATTATGGAATGTCTATACTGATCTTTACTTTTGTATGTTTGTATGTCTTACTCCTTGTTACTCAAAAACTATTACTAAAAAATATTTTATTATTACTGTGCTTTGATCTGTAAGTGAAAATAGCTCTAACCAAGCATATGATAAGGGCTTAACTAATAAACATTGGGAACATTGGAAATGTAGCTTAGGGAACTATTTAATTCCAAAAATATAGGTTCCATTGTATCAATAGATGGTTATTCACTGTCTTCATTCTTTCTAGGTTTTACATAAAGAAACTGAGGAAAAATACAACATTCACATAAGAAATAAAAGGCATTTTTGAAAAAATAGTAAAATGTCAGGTTGTATGCCAAGAAACTGAAGAGTGGGAAACTTATTATAGAATAGAGTGGCAGGGAAGAGTATTTGAATTGGGAAATTGTGGTATTAAAAAAATGAGTTTGGATTATAGGGAACAGAAGAAGAATGTCAAGTGGAAGGAATAAGCAGAAGGTGTGAACAAATAGAGTAAGTACAACTTTGAGATTGGTCATATGTAATTATTGGATAGACAGAAGGGAAATAAAAAAAACTGCTATTAATACATTCATTTCAGCAATATCTATTGCCTTTAATCCAGGAACTACAAATACATTGAACCACAATTTTAGAAATAAGTTCATGTCACTTATTCAAATAACAAGAAAATTTAGTGAGCACACCTTATTCCCTTTGTATCACAAGTCAAGGACAAAAGGAGGTATTTGCAATCAACAAACATTCAGTTTTATGTACACTTTACCTCTTGATTGTTTAAGATTAATAAATTTATTAATAGATTTGAATAAGCCCATACTCCCTGGATTTCTTAAACACTTTTTTTAATTTCATGAAGTGCATTTATAAAATCATTACAAGTTTCATTTTAGACATTAACTTTGAAAGAGCCATTCCCTTTGGTATCTGTGAGGATGAATTTTCTTAAAACATTAATAGCCTCTTTTCAAAATACATGACTCTTTGAACTTGCAAAGCATAATAATGGTTTCATTGTTAGATACCGAATTTTTTATGCCTTATAATTAGGCAGTAATCCTATTTTTGGGAGTTTTCTTACAAGAAGAATAGAAATATACTCTTACTGTGCAAGCAGTGATGCCTAGCTGACACTGGAATTCCAGTAATGTGTGTGGTGAGATGGGCAAAACAGGCTAGGTTTCTTTTTAAAGGATGGAGCCCATAAAGAAACCATGTGTGATGGCCAGTTTGATACTAGGATAGCATGATTTACTAAAAATCAGTTTGATTCAAAGAGGGTCAGATAGGTTATCTGCTCAAGTACTGAGTATCATTAGAAATTATCTTGGTAATAGAACAAAACATTTAAAAATTTTTTTAAATGTTTACTTATTTTTCAGAGAGAGAGAGAAAGACAGAGTGAGAGTGGGGGATGGGACAGAGAGAGAGAGAGAGAGAAAGAGACCTAGAATCTGAAGCAGGCTCCAGGCTCTGCGCTGTCCCCATAGAACTTGATGCAGGGCTTGAACTCATGGACCACGAGATCATGATGTGAGCTGAAGTCAGACCCTTAACTGACTGAGCCACCCACGTACCCTGAACAAAACATTATTTAAATAATTAAACAAAACCAAGGAAAGCTTATTTGTACCTATAATATTGTAAGCTTTTCATCTCTTTACCTTTTGAGGGGTAGACTAGTATTTGTCTCACAAGGTGAGAAACAAATGGGGGCTCCAGAATGAGAGCAAGGCACAGAATGAAGTCCTTATCTTAGCTAAAAGGTGGATACATATTTAATTCAAGGCATTGGAATCCATAAGAGAAATTGATTAGGGACTTTTTACCAAATCATGGGAAATTAAAGATAACATGCTTCCTTGCACTTTAAAGGATTAGGAGATGATGCTTTCCCAGTCAGTACTACAATTATCAAACTCCTTGTTCTAAAAGTACTTTCTCATCTTTGCGGAATTGTGGACTTCCCTTGGGAATTTGGTGAAGTCTATGGATTTCCCCCCAAAATTAATTTTATTATGGTTAGGGACTTCTAAAGCCTCTTTTGGAATTCTGAAATGGTGTTTTTCAATCATGAGTAATACACAGAACTGTCTAAATAGAAGTAAAATCCATTTTGCTGAGTTGATAGTCTTATTTTATAATCTTAAATATGCACAATGTAAAGGTGATACTAACTTCTTGTGCTTCTACTCTTTATACTATAAAATAAAAATATCTTTAAATCATGTTACAAACTAGCAAAATGCGACCCAACATTAATGTTAATCCAACAACATTAATAAAGATGAAATAATGTCACTAAATGTCACTTGTAGTGTGACTATGGTATGTATAGGACAGTATGCGTTTGAGTTCAGTCATATCTCATGTCAATATTCTTGAACTATTTTTTTCTCTACTTGAACTATTTAATAAGCTTCATTTGTTCAGAATGTTGCTGTGTAGTTTTAAGATATAACCAATTATGCTTCTTAGTGTTAGCCTGAAAACAGTTAAAGTAGCCTTGTTGTTTAATACCATCCTAATTAAAAACTAAAATCACGGGATAGTAATAAGTAGTAAGGTAGCAGCTAGGTGATCCAGACTCGGTCTCTATTAATTTTATTATAGATCTCCATGGAAATGAAAATTCAAAAATTTTAAAACAAAACAACTTCTCATAAGAAGTAACATTTCCAGAAGAAATTTTCTTGTATTAACAATGTTCTTAAAAGTTGCCTAAGGTATAAATGTGAAATTTAGATATCATTGGTTCAGTAAATGCAAAATAGCTACACTGAGTGCTTCTGCATGCTAGGGCATTATCCTAGGTTTCAGTACTATGCAAAAATAAAGCAAGATTCTTGATTATAGGACTCATAATGGTTCAGTAAGAGTTAGCTTCTGGGAGAAAGATAAGTGAAGAAATAATTTCATTATACACTTAGCTAAAGTGTTTTGAAGTGGGAACCTCGCTAGTGCTTGTGCATTTAATTTAGCCCTGGCTATGAGCTTGAGGAACCATTTTGCTAAATTGTTACTTTGGAGGAACAAACCCTCTTCCAATTCTCTATAGGTTCCTTGAGCTCTCTGTATCTAATTATAATTCCTTCTCCTCTCACCTCCCCCACCTGTCAGTTACTATACTAGATACACACTTAAAAAATTCTTTTTTCTTATGAGGTTTTCATCATTTCTCCAATTTGAACAGGACATTTTAAGTGTGGTATAAGCTTTAAAAAGACAAGATGAATGGAAAACTGTTTTTCAGTGCAATAGTTCCATTGTTAATGGCAACTTTTTCTATAGCCAGGTGATGACAGTGTTTAAACCTTTGGATACTTGGTATTGTGAGCAGTCATATATATAAGCTGTTATTTCTTTTTATGTATGAACTTTATATCCCAAATATAGTATATTGTTTGTTGTACACTCCAGATGATTTTCAGTATAGTTTTCTTTACTATTGTGTGGAAATAACACCAGTGACTACTTTGAATTTTACTTATGCTTAATTTCATTATTGCCTTAAATATGGACCTATTATTATTATTGTTATTATATTATTATTATCTGGCCTTGGCAAATCAGAAGTTCTCTCTCATTTTCAAAGTTTTATAGGATTTCCCACTTAATGTATTCTTTGGTTTTTCATTGTAAGAACAATGTCTAGAAAGAGTTGGAAATAATAGGATTGCTTATCCCTTTACCCATTCCTGGCAGTAGTGATCTCAGGTATAAGGAACATAAATACCAATTCAGTATATTTTAAATGTCTTTAAAAAGGTACTTATTAATATTTTTAAAGCAGAGTTTAGTATTTTAAATTTTTTAAAAAGTGGTATTCAAAGTATTTAAGATAAACATTTGTATGTGAGTTTAGGAGACCTTGTCATTAGATATTATATAGCTTGATTTAGTTTTGTGTTCATACTAAAATGATTTTTTCCTCTGAGGGGCATAGCTTCTTAAATGAGACAAGGCTATAGATATAATCATTCTTGAGTTAACTGAGTTTTTTAGTTATTTTGCTTAACACTGTCATCTGTGGCTTAGTTGGAAATAATAATAATGACAGCAGACATTTAGACTGTTTACTGTATCGGGTACTCTTTTAAGATAATACATGTTTACCTCTTCTACTTCTGTCCTATGAGGTAATCATTATTAACCTATTTTACAGTTTAGAAAGTAAGTATTAAAACATTAAGTGGCTTTGTCAGGGTCACATACCTGATCAAGTGAGGTGTGAAGGTACCAGTTGTACTGAGGGGCAGTTACATCACTGGCTCAGAAGGCCTGCCAGTGCGTCACTGCTCACCTGGGATTTCATCGCCACACCCAGAGTCAGTTCTGTGCCCATTATTGCTTTATATTTCCAACAGTGACCTAATGATGGAGTATCACATTCACAGGGAGCAGTAAGAATGCACAGAGAAAGAGGGAGTTTAGCTAATATGTTAGTGGATAGAATGGATGCTTAAAAATATTTTGTAGGATAGCAAAAGTATACCAAAACTCAATACACGTACTTCAAGAAGGACAGTTTTTGGCTGCTGCCCCTTGAGGAGTTGGGGGAATCTAAGCTTTTCGAATACAAGATGGAGGATAGGTTTCCACATAAAACAGGTCATATGATATATCACAAGACAAACAAGAGTGGGAAGATTATAATACTAGGAAGATTTTAGGTTGGCTTTTTAAATAAATTCTTCCCTTCATTCAGCAGTGAGTGCCTACTATGTGATAGAAACTATGCTAAGGCATGGATACAGTGATAACACGAAATGGGCATAAATCCCTGCCTTGGTGGAGCTTGGGTTGTAGGATCCATGCAGCCACTTTTTGTGTTAAAATGTGTGCTTCTTTTACACCTACTTGTAAGTCACAAAATGCTTTATGAATTCAGTGGTGAATCATTCTCTAAAGTGAATGATTGATCACCTTCTTACATATCTGGACTGTGGGTTTCGGTGACTCATCTAGAGTTTGTCTTTGTGGGCACTGCAGCTGTATTCAGTTTTTGGTAGACATAAATACTGTGGTTCCCTAGTTTATAGCTAATGAGTAACATGGATTAGTTGAAAATGGTTCAGAAGAAGCTAAGAATATAATTTGCAATTTTTGGGGTGTGTGTGTGTGTGTGTGTGTGTGTGTGTGTATGTGAGGGGAACACTGAAAAGTTAAAGGATTCATTCCAGAAATACTTAAAAGAAGTAGTCTTCTGCTGTATAAATGGAGTTTGTGTAAACTTTAACATGAGAAATTGCTGCAGGATAATAATTTCTGCTAATACCTTAAAAGGTTATATAGCTTTTGACTGTCTTTGATTCTGGATATATTAAAGTAGAATATAAATTAATATTACTATGAGATTATTTTAACTGAAGTTGCACATTTGAATAAATGTGAGTTAACATGAACTGCAGTATGCTCTGAAGGCCACACCCAAGCCTGGTTTTAGAGGATTAAACAACTGAATAGACCTCATCATGACTTAATATTCTTGTGAAGAGACACTGCCTATACCAATTATAATGCATATCCCCTTCTCAGTTTTTAAAGATAATTCTGGAAACCAATGAGTTTCTTATCAACATCCAGGCAAACTCTTCCACATAGACTTCGGATATATTTTGGGTCGGGATCCGAAGCCTCTTCCTCCTCCAATGAAGCTGAATAAAGAAATGGTAGAAGGAATGGGGGGCACCCAGAGTGAGCAGTACCAAGAGTTTCGTAAACAGTGTTACACGGCTTTTCTCCACCTTCGAAGGTAAGTTTACTTGCTTGACATAGAGTTTTGATAAATTTATTTCATAGAGCAAGAAAAGGAGTTCACATGTATACATTCTTTTCATCACTCTTTCCTAGAATGACTCAGACAAAGCTATTTCTTAATATACATTTGATGTCAATTTTGGTAAACAGTCTGAAAGCAAAAGGAAAAAGAATCTTTTGCTTTCCCACTAATTATTTGATTGCTAAATCCACCAAACAGAAAGCTGACATTACACAAGATTAGGCAAATATGGAAGCTTCAAAATCAGTGGGTTAAAATCATTTTAATAAAATATACTCTGTGGTCTTTGACAGTGCTGGGATAGAGAAAAGATTACGAAGCTTCATAACCATTCACATCTCCCTGAAGCCAGTGTTGAAGGATTATAATCATGATAGTGAATTTTTTACTTCTCCCAAGCTCACTTCCCACTTTTTTATCAAAGAATGAAGCATTTAGCTTATTTAACATGATATTAATCCGTTCATTTTTATTCTTTAGCAACTTTATCAGCCTTGGTTTTGGTTGCTCTTCAGGAGCATTCAGAGGTTTGTTAAATGATGGAGTAATAAATGTTACATATGATTTTGTCTCTTTTTAACACCTCATCAGTCAGTTTGCTGAAGGAAAAAAGTTGGTTTTCTCTATCCCTTCTATTTTCTCCAGTGCCACTCCATCTCTGCTTTCTTCATCCTGGGTTACTTAGGACTTGTAACATCATATATCATCAGGAAAAAAATGAATTAAGTCAGGTTTGTTAAATTTAGGACATGGCTCTGATGGTTAGTCAAAAATAACAGGATCATTTGACTCTAACTCCATTTTCAACTTAAACTTGCAAAAATGAATATTCTTAATCCACCGAAAACTCCCAGCCCAGGAGACCTACCTTCTTTCACCTCTTCCAGTTGAAAATATAACCAGTAGACAGTGAGTTGCTTATGCACATGGGTTCTGTCTTGTTTGTCTTTGTAACCTGTTACCTATGTAGTGGTTAGAACAAAGACACCCAGTGTATGTTTATTAAATGAATTTCTTCTTCTTCTCTGGGGTGAGGCCATGTTCCTGGACAATGTTAATGCAGTTGGTCCTAGGAGAGTGGCTGTACTCTATTAATTAGATTTCATCTTTGCAGTGACTCATTAGGTCTTCATTGTTAACTCAGTCTGTACCATGTGTCACAAACTCTGACGTGCATTTTACAGACAGCCATACTGTTTACCTTTAGGTGGCAGAGTGACTCAGTTTTGCTTCCAGAAATGCTAAAAAAATAATGAGAAGATGAGTGCACTGTGATTTGTCTGGTGATGCAGAAGCACTTTCAGAGAGATGAAAGTTTCACTTTAATATCTAGGATTTTTAATTTAAAATAGTCCAAGCTGCCTCAAAACTAGATGGAACCATGGCATTCTCAGTGAGGAGGCGGACAGAATGATATGAAATGATAACTAGAGAAATGTCAGGGGTGCTCTATCTTACTGAAAGAAGGAGGAGAACAATGTGCTTTATAACTGTCATTGATAATGGATTAGTAGCGATTCAGTAGAATGGAAAAACAGAGGCAGGTTATTAATGTGAAGCCAAAGTTAACTTTTATCACTGCTAAGAAAAACCACAGAATAATCTAAATAATTTTATGTTAAGGCATGAAAGCTTTTATTTTTTATTATTTTTAAATTTCAGTATACTTTGTTTAAGGTCAGCCAGACCCTAATATTTTGATCAACATTTTTTTAAGTTGTATGTTAGAATACGTTCTGTTAATAAAAATTTGCTGTTATGACATGAGAATTAACCTGATGGTTAAAAGTCTGGAGCTAAAGTTACTTGGCACTTATATTATTAGGGTTTGGTTTCATGGTTTTTGTTAATGGCTGACGATTTTCTGCAGCAAGAGACCATTACTAACATTTAATCACATAAACAGAGCAGTCCCCTTTTGAACTAAGTTACGAATGCTTACAACTGTGTAGATGTCAGAACACATTTTATGGTGTTATGATTTTCATGTAACAAACTATATTATTACGTCTTTTACCAAATAATACCTAATAGTTAAATGCATTTCTATTTTTAGTATTGAAGGTTTTCACTGAAAAATTTAGACCATCTTTGTATGACCTTATATTTTCTTTTGATAATGCTTTTAAAGATTTCTAGTAACCTTTAAATCTGTTTTTTTAGGTAAGATATTGAATGACTACTCTGTTTAATGTATACTTTCTATTTGGGGTCACTCACCCTATCTTAAATGGAAAATGCAGGTTCATAGCAACAGGTGTAAAAGATTAATACAGTTAAGGTTGTGACAGATGTTCTAAAAATAATTGAATGTTTAAGTTTCTTATAGACTATTCCTTATTTACATTTTGTTTCCTTTTGCTACAATAATTAATAGAAGCATGGTGGTTAACTTAAAACCAATAGATAATCCAGAAAACAGTAATATTTGCCTTTTTAGAAAGAAACAAATATGCTTCCACAAAAGCAAACATTTTAACAAAGATCCTGGCTACCCATCATAATTGCCTGGGGGAACTTTAGGAGGGGGGAAATAGTTTTGGGGTCCATCAGATTTACTTGGCATGGGATTGGGCTCAGGCATTAATATTTTTGAAGAGCTCCCAAGTGAATCTAGTGGGCAGCCAGTTTTGAGAACTTCTGAAATACCCCTTTTGAGATTGAGCCTTGTATTCCCCTCCCTGTGTTACTCTGTGAATTTACCTTGTGGTTTATTCCCGAGATTCCCTTATGACAAGATTGGGAAAAACTGAATAGTCAACAAAGCAGAGTACAAATAATTGAGATTTCATTGAAAGAGCATATTTTTTATGACATAATACAGAGCCAGTGGCTACACTCTGTTGATACCATGGTCCTTGCAGGCCTCTCAAGTGGATCTTCTTTCTTTCCTTGTCCTGCGAATTATAGAGCTTAGAGAAGGCCTTGGTGCCCTCCTTGCTTCCTATTATAACTTCCAAACCATTTCTTTTTCTTTCTTTCTTTCTTTTTTTTTTTTTTTTGCTTTCTTAAGGTAGAAAAGCATAGAAACACACACCACGAGATCACGCCAATAGATACCCTCCCCATTGCTAATGATCAGGTATCTCTCTGTCATGTTCTATTCCCTGAAAACTTGTATTGTCTTCCTCATGACTACTGCTGTGCCTTCAGCATTCACGTAAGTGGTCCAGCCATGACCTGACCTCTGAAGGTCATGTCCTCTTCATGAGAACCTGCTTTGTTTACTGCCTGTCATAAGTACATTAGCTTACCCCTCCAAAATGTCCATCACGGGAGGTCCACTCTGACCAACATTGTCTGTCCTTACAGCTCATTTCTGGATTATACTCCTTTCTGCGAAGACTTCAACACTGATAACGTCCAGGCACCATTACACCATATAAAATTGCACCACATAAAATCTACCTTATATTCTCACTTTTCTCTTCCCCACTGAATTTTATGGCCTTAAGCTATAATCACTGCCCTTCTCTCTAAACTTTCTTACACATTTTTATCCAGTCCTATAACCTCATCTGCTAACACTTCATCTCTAATCAGAACTGTGTCCCTTCCTATTTCATGTGCACAGTGCAACAGCTGTATGTTACTGAGAAAACCAACTTCCATGGTGTTCTCACCTTTAGTTTTAAGTAGTGGTTCTCAGCTAGAGCTGTTTTACACTGCTCTTTTCCCCAATGCTCATTTCACAATGTCTGGAGACATTTTTGGTGAGTGCCTCTGGTGTCTGTCTAATGGGGGAAGTCTGGGATTGTCCTAGACACTGTACTTCTGCCCAGTGCTTTACTCTTTCACAGCCCATTTGCTTTAAAAAAAAGTCTTTCTCACTGTCTCCACTAACCTGCTTCCTTTTCTTTCTTCATTGTTAAGACTTTCAGACGTACCCTGTCAAAACTAATTTTATCAAGATAAACTGTTACCTATTCCAAACCTAGTGGCCACTTTGCTCTCTCACCTCTTTGACACAGTTGAGCACCCCTTTGTTCTTGAAAACCTTTTTATGATTTGGTGTAACCCACTCCTCTGTATTCTTTTTGCCTTGCTGACCACTTCTGCTGCTTTCTGATTTCTTCCTTCATCTATCTGACCTTTACATACGAAACAATGTAGAAGTTCCACTGTCAATATAAAGCATTTAGTTCTGGATCACCGCCCCCCCCAACTCCTTTTCAGCATTTTCATCCAGACCTGTGACTTTAATTAGGATCCAAATGCTGATGTTTTGAACTGACATCATCAGCCCTGATATCCCCTCTGAGTTCTCTGACTGCCTACTTGATGTCTTGACTAAGAGTCTGGTAGACATTTCAAACTCAATATTCTAAACTCAATATTCTAAAACAGAGTATTACTGATCCTTAGCCTCAAATCCTGCTCTTTGTTCATTCGCTCTTATTTTGGTGAACAGTAGTTCCCCATTGCTTAGGCTGATCCTTGGTGACATTCAGTTCCTCTGCCCCCTCTCTTGTGCTCTGTTGAAACCATCAGCAAGTGTCATCCACTCTATCTCCAGAATGCGTCCTGAGAGCATCCATATTGTTTCTTCTCTACCTGGACAACTGTGAAATAGTTTCCCTACTTCCATTCTTATTCCCTGCAAGATGGCCAGTGAGAGCTTTTATTCATTTATTTTTATTTTCTTTTAAGAGAGAGAGAGAGCGCGTGCGCACGCACGCATGTGAGCAAGCAGAAGCAGAGAAGAGGGGCAGAGGGAGAGAGAGAGAAAAAGAGAGAGAATCCTAAGCAGCCTCCATGCTTAGCACAGCCTGACACAGAGCTCCATCCCACAACCTTGAGATCATGACCTGAGCCAAAATCAAGATTTGGATGCAAAACTGATTGAGTCACGTAGGTGCCTCTAGGAATATTCTTGACAGGAGAAGGAAGTGCAAAATTCTAACACATTGCTATTTTTTTTCTTTCCCACTCTCCTTTAGGTATTCCAACCTGATTTTAAACTTGTTTTCCTTAATGGTGGATGCAAACATTCCAGATATTGCTCTTGAACCAGATAAAACTGTGAAAAAGGTAATTTTTATATATCCTCATGTACCATAGTCTACTTTTTATACATTAAAGATGTTAAGGTTTTAATGAACCATTTCCCCTTGATGTCCCTGGCTCCAGACTCTCAAGTAACTTATATTAAGTAAGAGAGCTTTTGTATAATTATTTTTCACCTTTCAGAATACAACAGCCTCATAGGTCCCTGCAGCCAGCTCTGTTCATACCCACAGTCACATGACTAGGTCATTGTGTCTACAGAGAAAGCTCTTTTTTCCTAGAAAGTTATAGCTCTCCTGTAATAGTCTGGATAGGATATCTGATGCCTGGCACTCACAGGCTATACACGCTGTGGATCAAATATTATGATCCTGTCTGGGACAAAACAGCCATTCTGTATCCTTCCCATCCATACCTTGGTTACCAGGGCTTTTTTCTATGTCAAGAAAGTAGAGACCTGCCTTTTAACTCAGCAAAGAGAAGAAAAAAGGATAGCTGCCCTGTAGGTGAACAGTGATGCAGAATTGTCTTACCATGAATTCTTCTTCTTCTTTTTTTTTTTTTTGAATTCTCATCTTTTTTAACATTTATTTATTTTTGAGAGAGAGAGAGAGTCCAGGGGAGGGGCAGAGAAACAGGGAGACACAGAATCTGAAGTATTCTCCAGGCTCTGAGCTGTTAGCACAGAGCCAGATGCCAGGCTCAAACTCAGAAGCCACATGATCATCACCTGAGCTGAAGTCTGCCACTTAACCAACTGAGCCACTCAGGCACCCCTGTTGTTTTACCATGGATTCTAGCAAGAGATGGGAGGAAGTAGAACGGATTTGAAGATTTTTATCTGAATTAACTTCTGATTCTCTGATTTGGTGGGGGAGTTAGGGGTGATGTATATAAAGTGCTTTTTTTCTTTAATCCAGAAATAACATGAGATGATCTTCAATGTAAGTGTGATTATCGTTATTGAACTTATAAAAAAGATAGTGTAACTTTTTACCTTGCAGAAGTATACAATTACTTGAGGGCAGTAGCAGTCTCTGAGATGGAGTCTCTGTCATGGTTGAAAATTATAATGGGAACCCAAAAAGCTCTAAGTTCTGACATAACCAACTCTGAACATTGTTAGATTCCTCTGGATTGAACGTTGTTTTCGTCTATTTGGATTGCTGTAAGAAAGTACTAGAGACTAGATGGCTTATAAATAACAGAAATTTATTTCTCATAGTTTTGGAATCTGGAAGACCGAGGTCAGGATGTCAGTATGGTCAGGTGAGAGCCCTCTTTGGGTTGACTTCTTGTTATATCTTCACCTGGCAAAAGTGCTAGGGAGCTCTGTGGGATCTCTTTAATAAGAGCATTCATCCCATTCATGAGGGTCCCACTCTCTTGACCTAAACGACCCCCAAAAGTGCTACCCTCATATCTTCACATTGGGCATTAGTATTTCAACATGGATTGGGGGGAGGGGGAGACACAAATATTCAGGCCATTGCAAACATAAATGAGCATCCTTTTTACTTGGTTTTATAAGTCTATCACAAACAATGAGTGGTTTTAAGGTAAATATTTTTCAGCCTTTTAAGTAAATTATCCTCTTATTAAGACTTCATTTATTATTGTATCCACAAGCACTGTTTCAATAAGCACCCTTCTCCCCTTAGAAATAGACTAGATATCACACTGGTTTTTGGTGTGGCTTATTTTTTCTCATTTATTTTTTATTTATTGACTAAAACTCTCTCATCAAGAAATACACTTGGTTGGTGAACTTTTCAGTTTCCTTGGCTGTAATTGATGGGTGTACTAGATTCCAAATATTGTTATTGTTGCTCTTTTTTGCACTGATATATTCAGGATTTGTTTTACTGTGTATTTTAAATCCATTTATCTCAGGTTATATATTTACTCTTTCCTAACTTCACTTGTGTTCAGAAGTCAATTATGAAAAGGCTCTAACAGTGTTGATCAAACTGAGTCTTCCAATTTCTTCTGCCAATTAAGTTATGTTCTTATTAGATCATCTATTTTTCTTTTAGAAAGTCATAATTTTACTGTTTAAGATCAATGACAATTTTGTTACAAGTTGTCTTTACGGCACTATATTTTAACATAGAAATAATTTTGTGAAGACAAAAATGCATGTATATATTATTTGTCTTTAGATAGGTACTCCTTAGGTGTTTTTTTATTTCAATTGAGTGAACCTTGGAAAAAAAATATGTTTCACCATATATCTCCCCAGAAAAGGGGAGAGATATCTCCTTTCATAAAAGGTTTTCTTTGCTTTCTGCTCTTTTATTAAGAATCTGAAGTAATTATTTGCAACATACACATGACATTAAAGTCCTGATAATGTTGTAAAGTTATGCTGGAATAGGCAAAAATTTATGTTTCATATATTTCATTTTTAAAGAAATGTAGATTTTTGGGGCACCTGGGTGGCTCAGTTAAGCATCTGACATTGGCTCAGGTCATGATCTCACGGTTTGTGGGTTTGAGCTCCACATTGGGTTCTCTGCTGTCAGCACAGAGCCTGCTTTGAATCCTCTGCCCCCCTCTCTCTGCCCCTTCACAGTTCATGCTGTATTTCTCACTTTCAAAATAAATAAACATTTTTTTAAAAGTGTAGATTTTTAAAAAAATTTTTTTAGTTTTTTAAAATTTATTTTTGATAGAGAGATAGAGATAGCATGAACAGGGGAGAATCAGAGAGAGAGGGAGGCACAGAATCCAAAGACAGGCTCTAGGCTCTGAGCTAGCTGTCAGCACAGAGCCCGACAAGGGGCTTGAACCCACGAACTATGAGATCATGACCTGAGCCAAAGTTGGATGCTTAACCGACTGAGCCACCCAGGTGCCCCAAGTGTAGATTTTTATACCTTGTTGAAATAACAGTTGCTACCGTTACTTCAGAGTCTTACCACTTGGGAAATTTTTGTGTTGGCCTCATGAATGGAAGCCAGCTAGGGAAATAGAATGTAGTATATCTGAAACTGGGAGAAAGAGAGATTATTTAAATTATTTGCATAATCCTAACAAAATGCAACAATATTTTCCTGTCTCCATTACTTAATATAGTGTATATTAGTATGTTTTAATGTTGGAAATTGAACACTTTATAGATGGAATACATAATATTTTTGTTGATCAGATTTGTTCATTTCTTATAAAACTCTATTGCCAAAAAAATGTGAGATGGAATCACAATGTTTAAAGCATATGGTCGTCAATCACAGACATTAAGTATCTGGTAGTAGTAGGTTTGTGTGCCAGTCTTTCTATGTGCTATGGGAAACATGCACAGAATGCTTTAATCCTTTTACCTGTTTAGAGAAAAATAAAAAAGAGGAAAACGAACTGTTGAAACTGTTTAATTTTGAAAATTTTAGAATTTGTGGCCAGGAACGGCCTCACCAATTAGGGTGTGTCAGCTCTTTCTGAATAAATTAAATGGAGATATTTTATGAACCTGTGTTATGGAAATAAAACTTCTTAGTCATCTGTCTGACTAGATTGTCCTAGTGAATAAAAGGAAGTTAAGATATTTGAGATAAAAAGACCTATGCACTCAGAAACTAATGTAACATTGTATGTTGACTATACTTCAATTAAAGAAATAAGAAAGCTTGTATTTCCTAGCAAATCATTAACTTTTTTACCAGGGAGAGTGTGCTGAAAAATGACAATTGCCTGTCTTCAGGGAGTTTTGAATTTTCTTAGCTTTTTGATACAGGTGAGTCTCTATTTAGGAAATAAAAAAGGAAAGAGAAATAAAATAGTTTGATAGATAAACATCACCACTTAACAGTGCTTTTTCATTTGTGTTTTTCTTTAAATTAGTAGTAAAAAAAATCTTTTAAATTGTGGTTAATAAATGTATTCAAAGGAGTTTAACAAGATAATACCGTTTGTGTTGAAGAATAAATGGATGTGTTCTTTTTCTAAATTGATTTTTGACTAAACTGTAAAACAAAATTATATGTGTGTATATATATTTTGTGTATATATTTGTATATATACATATTTATTATATATGTGTATATGTACAAATATATGCACATTTATTATATATATATGTGTGAAGATATGTTTCCAATGACCTGTAAAATTAAATTACCTTTGGTGCCTACAAAGTATGTTTATTAAAGCATAATATCTACTCTCAGGGAGTTTTAGTAATGTAGGTTTCATTTTACTTTAGCAGTCATGTGTCCTATTACAAACAATTATAGCATTGATTCTCTTGTAACAATAGTTGACTGGGGGTTCAGTTTTTCTCATTTTTCTTTTTAATTACTCTACTTTAAATTCTGGTTTTTATTCAAATAAGAAATTTTTTTATTCTAAAGCAGCTCAGATAATCAAATGAACTCAGCAAGGAAATAATGTTTAGATTAAAACTCTTTGTTTCACTGTGATGAATGAAAGTTGTTCCTTTCTTGTAATCACTTTTGTGATTGAATTATATTACAAGGAATTTTTTTATTCTAATAATTTGAATAAAAAATTAATAAGGATTATCTGCTTTTATTATTTTATTTTAATCAAAGTTACTCATTTCAGAGATGCTAAATACTAAATTGTTTTAAACAAAAGTCTTTATTAACAAATGCTAAATTAGTTTTGTGATGATGTGTCGAGCTTTCAGAGACAAAGGTAAATATTAGGTATAAATGAAATCACTGTGCTCCTCATGAAAGAATATACTTGAATTTTTTTTAATGTTTATTTATTTTTGGAGATAAAGAGAGATAGAGCATGAGTGGAGGAGGGGCAGAGAGAGAGGGAGGCAAGAATCTGAAGCAGGCTCCAGGCTCTGAGCTGTCAGCACAGAGCCTAATGTGAGGCGTGAACCCATGAACTGTGAGATCATGACTTGAACCGAAGCTAGATGCTTAACCGTCACCCAGGTGCCCCAAAAGACAGTAGAGTTTAGTTTAGAATTGTGTTTTGTATGGGGAATAGCTCTATACCCCTGAGAATATGGATACAAGAAGTGTGTACATCAAAATGCTATTGAAGACAAACTTAATGTTTAGTACTAGTTGGAATGTTAAGAGACTGTGCATGTTTGTGTGCATGCAAACACATAGATAGAGCTTATACATATAATCTTAAGAGCAAAGAGAATATAGCTTGAAGAGAATGATTAGAATCTCAAAGACCTACAGGACAATACCAAGTAGGCTGCTCAGTATACATGACACAAAATCAACCATTTCTATGCTGTTAACCTTAACTTCTTTGTTATAAAAGATTATTTTTTCATGTGTGGTAAGTAACATCTTTTTATGCCAAATACATATATTCTGTTTGTGTTGCAAGCACCTATACAAGCACATAAATTTTGATCAGTTGGCTAAAGTTCTGATTCTTCTGCCCTATCATTTTTTGATATCCTTAAAAATAGTTACAGATCTGTCAGACATCTTTCTAAGTCAAGGAAAATAAAGGACTAAAACTCAAGGAACAGATATGCCATTAATTGGGATTCAGAAATGGAAGAGCTAGTTCATTCAAGATAGACCTTCAGGGTGCCTGGGTGACTCAGTTGGTTAAGCATCCTACTTCAGGTCAGGTCATGATCTCACGGTTCATGAGTTCAAGCCCCACGTCGGTCTTTGTGCTAACAACACAGAGCCTGGAGCTTTCTTCAGATTCTGTCTCCCTCTCTCTCTGCCCCCTACCCTGCTCACACTCCTTCTCTCTCAAAAATAAATGAACATTAAAAAAATTTAAAAAAAAATAGACCTTTAGATGTCCCTCTGTCGAATCGTCCTTCACTCTTTCTGCCTACCTCTCTTTGACTTCCCCAGCCTGATGCTGCAGAGCTGTTGGGTCATTCGGTGTACCTCTAATCCAGCGAGGAGATGAGTGCCGATCCATGGCCCTGGTTCTTGTACAGTGTCCTTCTTCGCTTTTCTAGTAGTTAAATTCTCTACTTAAAAGTAAATATGAAATGTGGCCACTTTTTATGTGCTTGGAAACATCATTTTCTCCTTCCCTGCTTTTTCAAAAGCATGTTTGGGTCACTTATAAGAGGAGAAAGGAGTAGAGTATAATGCTTCTGTGGCATGAGATTGTCTGGAAGCATGAGACCCTTACCATCAGTTAAAGGTCTCCGGGTCGGCTTCATAAATTCTCTGTGCCTCAGTTTCTGCATCTTCTAGATGGAAGTACTGTTCTGCTTCACTGCTATCTCAGAGTCAGGTGAAATATTGCATGTAAAGTGTTTTACACAAAAGTGGTCATCAATAATATTTGGTTTTATTTTTTAGGAACCATTCTCATATATGTTTCTTACTAATTTTTCTTGTACTTGTTATTGGGAATCAACTATAACTATAAATATGAAATACAGAAAAGTTTCTCTGTCTTTGTAATTACAGACCAAGTAAAGTAGTTCTTTGCAAAAGTATAAGGAATTGCTATAGGAAGGGGACATTTTTGGAAGATCTGCTTCAGTTAGCTTTGCCAATGACTAACATAGTTTCTGTTCTGGTATAGGCAATGAAACAGTGGGGGAGAATGTTATTATTATCTCACCTTGGTACATCCATTTAATAATGAACAACAGGGATAAGGTGAAGGAGATTATTAATTAACATATATGTCACATTTTAAATCTTACACAGTAGTTCTAGCTTGGAAATGTGAAAAATAAAGCACACTTTTGAGTTAAAAACATTTTTTTTCACTTGTAGGTCCTAACAATCATGTTTAGTATTTATTTTTTTTCTTAAAAGATACCTAACAGCTAACAAGGATAGGGTGATACAGAGCATAGAGCAAAAGCAGTAAACTTCGGTACTCAAAAGAATAATAACTTCTGTATTTCTTGTAAGTTATGAAACAGTTCTTTGTCACAGAAATAGGTCATAATATATTATAATAACATAACATCTGCATCCATTTGGTTTTGTCTCTTCAGAGTATGTCCTTTTTACCCCCTCATTCAAGACTAACATACTGTGGCTTTGTAGGTTCAGGATAAATTCCGACTAGACCTGTCTGATGAAGAGGCCGTGCATTACATGCAGAGTCTGATTGATGAAAGTGTCCATGCTCTCTTTGCTGCAGTGGTAGAGCAGATTCACAAGTTTGCCCAGGTAAGTTCTCAGCGCAGTGCACTTGACCTCTGCTTCTCCATGTCCTACCCCAGAGCCCTCAGAGAGCCGTACTTTTCTCCTGCTAATGATGTCTTTTCCTTATTTTCTTGTCAAGCCTTTTCCCCATCTCACCAGCCAGCTGTTGTGAACATGCCGCATACATTAGTAACTCTAAAACAGCCCACTGAAATCTTCTTAGTCATCAACTAAATTGTGGAGTATCAGCATAGGTGTTTTTGTCCTTTGTAGTGAGTGGTGATTGCAAACCTTTCTTGAGAACAATCATGGGTTTAATGGCGGCCTTGGCAAGTGAGACTTGAACACATGTTAGGTTTTGACAAATGGTCAAGTGCTGGGAAAGGAGTTTTGAAGCTGAGAAAAGCAGTGCGCACCACACACTGAAGTGGTCTGTCTGTGGTCTTACTGTTAGCAGAAGCTTGCATACAAATGTCTGAGGGATGGAGACCTTTTCACACTAGCCTATGATGCCAAACCTCAGGTGTAAAGCCTGGTTTCATTATGAATTTCATAATGGTGAGCAAACAGTGAAATGAGACCTCTTCCTCCCCACCCCCTACCTTCACACTCTTCCCCTTGTGCACCCCTTCCTGACTTTCATATTCTGTTGGTAATTTTACTAATCTCCCAAGCTCAAAGCCTGACTTCTCTCTTACCCAATACCACTGTGCCATTGAGCCTTGCCAGTTTAACTATTTATTTGATTACCATTTTCTCTTGTTTTTGGACTCCTAACATTTTAATCCATTTTTTTGCTCTTTATGATACTTGGATAACTAAAACCCTTTATAACTCTTCTCTTTGTTTTAACCTCTTTTTTCCCTCTAAGCATTTTTTATTCTTCTAAATATCAGTTATGTTTTCACAAAATAATGTTTTACTTTGTCCTCCCACCCCCCTTTTTACTGTCAGTGTCCCCACTGCCCAACAGTGAAGACCAGTCTCTGGCAGCGCCAGGCCTTCCCGTGTATTATATTCCAAACTACTTTCCACTCTTGTTTCCCTACACTGTCTCTGCATATTTTGATCTCTCTGTCTCTGTGGTTACTCTGCAGCTGCCATTTTGTCAGCACAGAACATCCATCTTGTTTATAATGAATCTTGGGTAAACTTCTGCTTTACCAAATCCAACCTGTCCACCAAGATCTATTCTTAAAGTTACTTTGATTGATCTTCATCTGGCTATTTATAGTACTTTAAAAAAATTTTTTTAATGTTTATTTATTATTGAGGCAGAAACAAGAGCATCATTCGGGGAGGGGTAGAGAGAGAGGGAGACACAGAATCTGAAGCAGGCTCCAGGCTCTGAGCTAGCTGTCAGCACAGAGACCGATGTGGGACTTGAACCCACAAACTGTGAGATCATGACCTGAGCTGAAGTCAGACGCTTAACCAACTGAGCCACCCAGGCGCCCCTATTTATAGTACTTTTAAGTTTATTGAGTTGTACTTATATTTTACTTTCTACTACAGATATTTGGATACTTGTCTTATAACTCCTAAAATACAAACTTCTTGAAGTCGGGGCTGTATCTCTTATGCACCTATTAGCACAATGGCTTATCCACTTAAAAAATATCCAGTGAAGATAAAGGGGTTTACTCCTATAAATTTTAGCTGATATTCTTTTTCTGGCGTAACAAAAAGTTTCTTCTCCTAGAACACCAATTCAGGTAATATTTTATTATAAGAACCAATTCAGGGTGTGCATTACAGGTTATTAATCCTAACCAGCCACTTCTCAAGCAAATAAACTGTGATTCAGATGGTACATAAGTGACTTGTCCAGCTAATGGTTAATCTGAGTCTACTCATAGCACAGCAGAGTGTTTTAGAGCATTAGAAGCAACAGAGTAGGATAGAAGCCCAGAATAGTTTAATGACTTAGCTAACTTCATGTGGCTAACGAGGAAGGGACAGAACCAAAACTCAAACCAACATCTTTTGACTTCCATATCTAGTATTTTGCTCACCACTATGTTATGTTATATGTTAATGAAATCCTGTTATTTTTCTCTCCCTTTTTCTTTCCCTTTTTAAGTGTTTTATTTTATTTTTTAAAATGTATTTATACTTTTTTTTATTTTTGAGAGAAAGAGACAGAGACAGAGTGTGAGTGGAGGAAGGGTGGGGAGGTGGGGAGACACAGAATCCAAAGCAGGCTCCAGGCTCTGAGCTTTCAGCACAGAGCCCAATGCAGGGCTTGGAACTCACAGACCATTACATCATGACTTGAGCCTATGTCAGATGCTTAGCCAACCAAGCCACCCAGGTGCCCCTATTTTTATTTTATTTTATTTTTGAGAGACAGAAAGAAGGGGAGGGAGGGAGGGAGAGAGAGAGAGAGGGAGATACAGAATCCAAAGCAGGCTCCATGTTCTGAGCTGTCAGTGTAGTGCCCAACACTGGGCTTGAGCTCATGAAATGTGAGATCATGGCCTGAGTGAAAGTCAGACAGCCTACTGAGCCATTCAGTTCCCCCCTCTCTCTTTTTCTATGTATTCCTCTTTTTTTTCTTTTTGAAAACTCAAATAAATGGTAGTTGTAACATGCTAGAGGTTAAAAAGTTTTAACTTTTGTGTCTTTGCATTTCCTTTAGAGTTGGTTATTTATATTGTATTTTTTGCTCTGTCCTTATCTACAACTGTACAAATTTCTCTCCTTCATGAGTTTTCCTTCTTGTATACTTGAAGTTTTTTAATTTTAATCCTTTATTTTCCTGGACATTTATATACCATATATAATGGAGCTCAAACTCCACACTTGAAATTAATGGAGCTGCCTAACACCTCATTTCAGATTATCTGCACACATATGACAATCTTGAACGTCCTAGCTTAAAAAATAGTAATTATTTATTACTTCTTATGATTCTCTAGTCAGGATTTCAGCCAGAGCCCAGCCACGTGGTTCTTTGGTTTCCTGTTATGTCAGGGGGGTTCACTATTCGGCCGCTTTGAGCCCTTGATTGGGTTTGTCTGAAGGGCCCAAAAGATTTCACACCCGGACGGCCTCCCCACTTCTATCACCACTCAGGCCTCTCGCCGAGGCTGCGGTCCTGCTGCATGGTGACCCTGCATGGTGACCGGCTGCTCGCAGGACGTGAGAGGGGAAGCAGCATGGCTCAGAGCAAGTGTCAAGCCAGCGCAGGCTCTCAGGGACAGGAGACAGCGTGTGCTCTTGGGAGGAGAGGGGTTAAGTGTGACATCTTTGAAGGCTTAACTACCACTCATCCAATACACTCCAGGTCAAAGTTTGAGCCTTCAAATTCTGCAGATGAACTTGGGGCATAATTTTTTTTAGTTTTGAAATTGTGTTGTCAATTTACATAAGATGCCTGTTTTACATTGCTCACTGCATCTGAGAATAGAAGGACCATTTTCCTTAATATTGATATTAGAAATAGATGAGAGAAAAAGCTAGATCATTATTGTTTTGGGGGGGGTAGTAATAGAGGAATCTTCATTTACCAGCAACTCTAGGCCTCAGATTCCACATCTGTAATGTGATTGGTATTGAGGTAAAAACTAATATAAATTTAACCTATACTCAGAGATATACAAAGATCATTTACTTTCCATATATAAAGCTTATACCAACTACTACAAAAACTAAAAGTAAAAGAAACCCCCGCACTGATGGTTAAATTATGAAGGTTGTTCAGAGCTAAGAGTTAATGCACATGTCTTTTCTGTTCACAGAGAAAATATGAATATGGGTGATAAATGGGTAATAGAGATGGATGGACTCTTAGATATGGGAAACATCATTTTTATAAGTATGAACTAATGGATAATTATATTTCTTGGAAAGAAATATTAAGTCTTTTTAGGTTTCTATTTTTTTTAGAAATCCTGGATAGTTATTTTATCTTACTTTGGCTGTTGTTACAAACTCTCTTGTTTGTAGGATAGATTCTTGATAACAAAATAGGGTTATTATATAAAATTAAGGCTGTAGCAACATGAATATTAATAAGAGCAAATACCTGGATGATTCCAGCAACTTAATACCACCAGCATCGTCCTAGACAGGTAAAAGTAGAGGTTTAATGCAGCATGTATATTTATATAGACAAAATTTTTTCTATCCTATCCCTCAGCTCTCTACTTTACAAAGATAGATAACAGGGTCTGGGACAACAAAAGCCATACCTTATTTATTTTAACTTGGTATTTCATATAGTACCTCACTATTTTTTAACATTATATACCCTTACTACAACCACGAGGGTGAGTTTTAGCATTCTTTTCTTTTATAAATGAGAAGTCTGAGCCACATAAGAAGTGTCCTAGCTTATCAAATTCAGGTCTTTACCAGGATATCCCCTTTTCTACATCCTAAGAGAAGAACTTGAAAATGCGTATGGTGTCTTAGGTTTCCCTTAAATATATTTGTCATCTGTGCCTGTACACTAGTGCAACTGAAACAATATCAGAATAAGAATCAACTAAGGATGTTTAATTTTATTGGAATTTGTTTAGGCATTGAGGGTTACAGGAGATACTAAGTAAAGTTCTAACTTCACATAGTCTTCAAATTATGAAATGACAGAAGCATAACTCTCAACTAATCTCTGAAGTGTATTTTCCCTTTGAAACTCACACTTCTAAATGTTGTATGATATCTAAATAGTAAGAATATATTTTTTTAGGTAGTGATACTAATAAATTATTTGCACATACAAATCCAGATGACCAACATCTGTTTCTTCTGGTCACTCAAAACATTTATCATGAGTTATGCTAATTTTAGTGCATTCCTATTAATCACTATGGATTGTAGGACAGTTTTCTAAAAATGGAGGTGAATTGATTGATACATGTTAACAAAAATTATGGTTTTTCAGCTTAAAAGAAATTATAGTCTAGAAGAAGGCCACAAAATTGCCACAGAGAACAATTATGTTGCAGTGCTGAAAAGCCTTATTTTCTTTCATCATACCATTCCCTAGGAAGAGTAGAGATTAAACACTGCAATATATGTTGCCTAGCAACACCCACCTATTAGTGATACAAATTTTCCACTGAAAAACACTTTTATTTAGGTCATTGTCTTTGAAAATGCATCATCAGAACTCTTGTTTCACTGAAATGGTCTTTAAAAGGCTTTCTAGTCTCATCTGCACAGAAAGGTAGAGGTCACTTAGTTTGGGACACTCACTGCACTAAAACTAGGCCTTTGGATGCTGATCTTTCATAGTACAACCTATCTCTTCCCTGTCTCTGCTGTCTCCTGTCTCTCTTTTCACCCATTGATGATAGAGGGCTGAGAGCGAGTGTGGTTTCCATTCATCTTAATACATGTTGTTAATAATCTAATTAATTGAATCTTGTAGATTAGAGTTAGAGATGTATTTTTTGAAGACTGCGAGTAAAAAAACAGTAACATATTGGGTTCAGAAAGTTTACCTAAATTCTAGCTCAAGATACTGAGAACACATTACTGCTGTACATTTGGCAAGAATCCTTACTTAGGCCCCTGTGGTGCTCGAGGGGGGAAAGCACAGGTCCTAGCAGAGGGGCACATGAACTTAATACTTCAGTTAAAGTTATGTGCCTTTAACTGAAGAAATTTCAACTCTATATACTTGTGGGGATTGAAAGAAGAAATATGTGTGGTTATTCTGCCTGATGTTTTTCCTGAAGAGCTTATGTCTTCTAATAAACGTGAGAGGAGCTCCTTCGGGGATCTTTTGGATCCCAGCATCTCCCATAACCATGCTGCATGTGATTCCAGTATTGAAGATTCCCACATTTTGTGCAGCATGGCTTCTGACTGCAGGCCTTCTGTCTGCCCCATGTGCTGCTCAAAGAAGCAAGTTGTTTTGCATCGGTATTAAGGGAAAAGCTTCCTGGTTTAGACTTTTGGAGGGGCTAACTCTGTATTGTGTTTCCTTGTGAAGGGCTTCTCTTGAGTAATTGTGTTTGTTTGTGTTGCTATTTTATGCACTGACCTTAGCACCCGAACTCAGTGTAGGATGTCTTTACTGTGCCTGCTCTACCCTCTCCTCTCCTGTGAGAGCGTGTAGATGCAGCAGATGCCCTCGGAGAGGAGAAGAGAGCATCATTTCCAAGTTTATGTTGTATGAACCGTATTTTACCATTCGGAATAAAGGAGAGCAGTATAAAATATTTTATTGAACAAAATGAAAAGTATTGAATTCTTTAGCCAAAGAGAAATTTTTCTCAAAAAACAAACTTTTTTTTTTTGAGTCCAGTGGCTTAAATAAATACCATAATGCCAGTATATCATACAAAACTATTTTGTATCATATTGTGTCCCATATCTGTTCCTAATTTATTTGAATTAATCTGTGAGGAATAAAAATTAACAACAAAGAAACAATAATAATAGTGATACTTACAGCCTCTTGAACACTTGGATGTACCAGGAATTATATAAAGAGCTTTCTCTGCATGATCTTGTTTAATCCTCACAGCTGTGAAGTGGGTATATCACCAGACCTGTTTCATCGATGACAAAGCTGAGGCTGAGATTAAAGAACGTACTCAAGGTCTCAGGGTTAATAGCGGACAAAAGTCCAGGTTCAAATCCAGACCCGAGGTTGTAGAAATAGAGAGTAGTTTCTAAATCATGTTTTTCTTGATGTATACATTACAGCTTTAATTTATTAGAGATGAATGGATTTTGTTGTGAGTAGCAAGTTTTAAAAATATACTTGTAAATTTAAAAAAAAAGATCTTTTAACTTTTATCTGCCCATCAAAAGAAAAAAGTCAGCTGTGCAGACAGCCCATGGAGTATGATATAAAAAGGAGTCACTGGGAGCAGGTTCTCCCAGATAAATAAGATAAACGTGGGATAACATTTATTTTGCCCATTGGTCATAAACCCGTCTTGGATTTTATTGACCCACATGTACTCTCATGTTGTGCCGCTGTCAGCATCGCTGCACCAACAGCCATCAAAACCCATATATTTAAAAACCTAATAGAGGGGTGCCTGGGTGGCTCAGTCGGTTGAGCGTCTGACTTTGACTCAGGTCATGATCTCACGGTTCGTGGGTTCGAGCCCCGCGTCAGGCTCTGTGCAGAACGTGCAGAACGCTAGCTCAGAGCCTGGAGCCTGCTTCAGATTCTGTGTATCTTTCTCTGCCCCTCCCATGTTCGTGCTCTGTCTCTCTCTGTCTCTCAAAAATAAATAAATGCAAAAAAAAAAAAAAAAAAACCTAATAGAGGAGCTTGCTACATTCCAAATGTTTTAAAGTCCTAAGATTAGTTAATTGCTGTAATAGCAATAGTCAGCAGAATGCCCCAGAATTTTCAACTAAAATGCCCTGCAGTTTATTTATATCTGTGGAAATTTAATTTCCTTGCTTCTCTGGGGAAATTTTTTAAACACTTGAGTGTCATCCGTGGTGAAATTTGTCTGTTAGCTTCATTTACTGGTTTTAGGAAGGTTAGTCGTCACACTCTTGTTTTCCTGCCCTTGTTACATTAGACTGTTTCATACAAATTCAGCAAATATACAGGCCGTTGAATATTTTGGGACTGACTGCTACATAGTATTACTAAATTTATTTTTTCTCACAGAGACACTTTGAAATACTTAGGAGATATATTAGAGACCGTCTGTTCAGTAGCAGTGTTTTTCTCACATGTATAAACATGTATATACACTTGTGTGGCTTTTCATCATTTCCAGGATATTTAGACTTCCTGACAGGTCTATGAGGACACTTCACAATTTGGCTCTAACCTGCATTTTCAGCTTTAATCCTCTTCTATAAGCCTTCAAAAAGAGCCCTTTTGGTAGTCTAATGATTTACCCCCACGACAATTTCCTATACCCAGTATTCTCCCCGCCCCCCAAACCATCACTAGCAGTACCCTTTTGCTCTTTGTCTGGAACGAGTTCCCCAACCATTGCTCAGCTTTTGGATATGCTTGCGTGTGTATGAGTGGTGACTCTCTAAATGAGCATTTTGTCTTCAGGCTTTTTTTTGTTTTAAGTAACTTGGGGACTCTCACAGAACCCAAGGCATTCCTGGCACATGGTAGGCACAGAATAAATGTATGTGATTTTATATAAGTGCCCAGGACCATTGGAGAAGTTTATTTTCTCTGATACTGTCTCTTTGAAAAAATTTAAGCAGGTTTTTTTTTCCTCTAACTAGACTCCATGCCCAGCATGGAGCCCAGCGTGGGGCTTGAACTCACAACCTTGAGATCAAGATCTGAGCTGAGATTAAGAGCTGGATGCCTAACCAGCTGAGCCATCCAGGTGCCCCAATACAGCCTCTTAAATCAGAAATTACATTCTTCTTACTAGCATTAATGCTGAATCTTACCATATTCTTGCTAGAATTGCCACTCTAAATTGTATCAAATTAAAATCACCATCTTTCACATTTTTCTACACTTATGTGAATGCACATCCACAGATATTTTTCAGTGAAGTTTTTCCCCCTCATGTTTATCTCAGAGTAATAATGGGGTGAAGTTCATGGAAACAAGGTTTTATTGCACATGTACAGCATTCTTATTTCCTCCAAGATAATGCCAGCATCTATTTTATTGAATAAGATGGCACATGAGTTATGGATGACTCAGCGTATGGTTGTCCAACCACTGAGAGGTGCGTGTGCTGGGAAAGTGGTAGTGGCAGCATCTGTACGTGTTAAAGATGACCATTAACGGTTGCAGATTATTTTTGCTTAATAGGTCTCAGAAGTAATGCATAGCATTCTCAATCTCGCTGACTGCTAATTTAGAGAGTTAATGAGAAGAAGGGCAATGTCACACAGCTCTTTATCGGCCATATCTGAGGTAACTGTGAGGATACCTAGCAAAAATAGGTGATAAAAGCATTTGTTTTATTTCTACTTGATATCTTAATTTCAAACACTGTTTGTATGTTGGCCCCCAAACAACTCTTGACTGGGTTTCCTTGTTCTTTCAGGACTGCTTTTTTTTTTAATGTTTTATTTATTTTTGAGACAGAGAGAAACAGAGCATGAGCGGGGAGGGGCAGAGATAGAGGGAGGCACAGAATCGGAAGCAGGCTCCAGGCTCTGAGCTAGCTGTCAGCACAGAGCCAGACACAGGGCTCGAACTCACAAACGTGACATCATGATCTGAGATGAAGTCGGAGGCTTAATCGACTGAGCCACCCAGGCGCCCCCGGATTGCTTTCTTTGATTTGATTCCAGATCAGTTCTGGAATGAAATGGTTACACTTTGTGGAATAAGCAACAGGTTTTCACAGTCTCTAAAAATGTCATGACAAAACTAAGCATTTAAAAAAAATCATAGACTCTGTTGTTTGTCTTTCTTTGTGAACATTGATGTTAATTACTTACTACTTGTTTATCTGTTTTTCATTTCCACAGTACTGGAGAAAATGAAACTGGGTTTGGCACCTTAAAACGTTCTACTTCAGAAGCGACCTCTGTATAAGGAAGACTTTGGAGTAACAAGGAGGAGAACACTTAATCTTCAAGATACCGTATATCCTAAATGTTACATGGTGCCTGAATTCAGTTTCCTTGGATGTCCCTGCCTGTATATTGTCTTGAAGGATTTGTTTTGAAATATTGTATATATTTATTTTCAAATGTACACATTGTTAATAAGCTAAGAAGTAAAAAATTTATTCCAGGATCATGTATATATTATGAGAGTTCTGGAAGAATTTTATGTTGAAATAGTAAAACATTTTAGTCTCTGAGTTTGAAATGTCCTTTTTTTTTTTTTAATCATCTCTTCACACCAAGACAGCAGTTACGAATTTGGATGGTCTCACTTAAGGAGACTTTTTTGTTCTGTCTCTCCCTTCTCCCTCCCTCCCTTCCCCCTTTTTCTCTCCTGCTCATGTTAGTTTTTTCCTAATCTGCAGTACCTAAAGGTTTACGTATTGTGGCTCATTCTTTTACAAAAGTTCAACAATTGCATATACTTCAAATAAGACTGTCATTTTCTCTCATTTTTAAATATATATCTGTTTTGAAAACTGTGGTTAGTTCACAATTCTAGGTTGTAACTATGTGAATCAGCACATGCAAATATATTAATGTGAGTCACTGGCCAAAAGATAACAATGACACAGCTTTTAGTATTGAGCCCAAGATATTTTTACATACACATGTAAGCATAAATTGTCTTTTTGCAATTTATACTTTTTTGATGTAAACTTACTTTTCAAAAGCTTTTTGAAATAGCTCTCCTAGACTTGTTAATGTAATATATCTTTTCTGGTTATTGTTTGTCTTTAATAGTAATTACTGATTATTATTTCTGATAATTGTTTATCTTTTAAGACTAAAAGTCCCGCCAATCGACTTTTGCCTCATGAAACTTTGGGAAAATGGCACATAGGAAAATAGAAGAATAACACAGTAATAATCTTTACAATTTAATATGTTGCATAGTCACATGTGACTTTGTTTTGGAAGAAAATATCTCATTCTTTCATTGAATAAATAATATTTGAATAAATATTAAATACCAGATGACAGATTAGAAGGTTAAATTGAGGCACAGTTTCGGAGAGTACAGTTGATTACAATTAACTTTTTGTCATCACGTCATCATTATCTGTGAGCTTGCCATTTTAGAGTGAGCTTACCAGCTGGACACAAGCACGTGATTGGGAGACGTCCTAGAGGCACGCAGAGTATGGTTTGTGTAAAACATACATGCTGATTTGTAAACCAGAGAAGGTGAAAGGACCTCTCTCTACACATCCTCATAAGACTTGGTGTCCAGTGAACTGGAAGCTCCATCCTTGTCTTTCTGTGCTTCACACGTGTCTATCCCTTCAGTGGCTGCGAAGTGTTGAAACCATATGCATTCTCTTTGAGTCCTATGTCTATTGGCTCTGAAGAGTTTTCTCGAAATGGCCCTGTAGAAAGTGGCCAAGCTTCGGAACTCTTACAATTCTTTATTTATAGCTTTTTAATTGGCATTTAGTAAAGGTCGGTATTTTTGTTATACTTGCATCTCCCATTTCAGAGGTTTGGCACTTTTTCTGTAAAGGGTTGGGGTAGTAACTATGTTAAGCTTTGGGAAGCATATAATCTTTGTTACAACAACTCAACTCTGCTGTTAGAGGGGAAAAGGCATCCATAGACAACATGTAACAAATGGGCTTGGCCAGATTTGACCCTCGAGCCTTGATTTGTTGACTAGTTTGAATTAAGTGTAAAGCAAAAACTCTCATCTTACTCATCTTTATGAATTCCACTGCACTTTGCATAAGTAGGAGTATGTTGATAGTGGGGCTCCATGAATTAGTTTTGGATTAATATGAAATTCTATAACGGCCAACTCTGACAACTGGTATGGAGAGTTGACCTTGTATTCAGTGTAAACTTGGTAAGAATTATAATGGAGAGAGAGCTTTCTAAGAAGGAAGATGGATACTGAGTGAAGAAATAGCATCTTTGAGGATAGACAGTGGCCATGGTTTTGCTCAGAGTATTTTGTCTGTGGGTGGTGAGCCTACATCAGAAAGAAAAGTGATTTATCGGTCTTAATTTCTATTGCTTCAAACAACCTTTTTGTTCCTACTGTTTTCCCTGAACTCCATTGTTTTTGTTGTTCAGAGCCTTTACAGTACAGTCTGTTTCTTCATTGTCATTGCCTTCCATTTTCTGTCAATACTTGTTTTGAGTTTGAGAAATGTGTTTGTGCAGACACAATGCTTTGATTCAAGAGTGTGGGTACTATGGTCATGTACTATAAGTACTCTGAGATTTCTGCATTGGGGAAAGAAAATGTTAGTGGAAGCCACTGAGAGTGGGGCTACAAAAGTAGGGAAAGAAGTGAAGTGTTACTAACATTCCTAAATAAAGGGTTGATACAACCTGATTTTTGTTATTCTCATAACACTAGGGTTAGCTATTTTCTAGCTCATTTGTATTATAGAGTTTTCAGGTGAGTATATATTGTAATAACAGCAGTCAACATTGTAAGGGCTCACTGTTATATACTAGGATTCTGCTAATTGCTTCATATGCTTTATCTCATTATTCTACATAATGGTCCCAAGAGGCAGATTTGTTTCCCCATTTTCCAGAATTTTTAGACAGTTGAATCATCTGCTCAAAGTTAGGTTGCAAGCAAGAGCAAATTTGGGATTTGAAGTTGAGTAACTCAGATTCTAATGACCACAATGATCATCAAATTCTCCTGACCTTCATGTGTCATTGGGTCAGTGGTGACAGTGTGACCTCTAGTAGGTACATGTATATGCATGTGTTCCATGAGATTTGGATCACTCAAAACCAGAATTCCATTTATTTATTTGTCATGGATTGATTTGTTGATTGATTATAATGAACGGGATTACCAAAGGTGCAGGCAGTAATTAATAAAACAAAATTAAAAATTCCCAAGAAAGTAAATTGAAGTAAATTTCAAATTTTTTTTTTTAATGTTTTATTTACTTTTGATACAGAGAGAGACAGAGCACGAGAGGGGAAGGGGCAGAGAGAGAAGGAGACACAGAACCAGAAGCAGGCTCCAGTCTCTGAGCTAGCTGTCAGCACAGAGCCTGACGTGGGGCTCAAACCCAAGAACATGAGATCTGACCTGAGCCGAGGTTGGAGGCCTAACCGACTGAGCCACCCAGGCGCCCCTCAAATTCTTAAGAAATGGAGTTGTATCATCATACTACACATTCATACTTGCCTTGGCATAAACCATTCAGTAAAAACATACAGGTAAAATAAATCTTAACCATGCAACGGTTAAACGACAATCATGATGTACCTTACATCTTTCCACATAGGCCTAACATTGCAATTAAAAAATTGAGACTTAGGATATTAAAAAAAATGCAGAAAACATGGACTATCTATAATCAAATCAAGAAAAAATACTGATTTGCCAAAATGAATAATTTGATATGAGCTTTACCATAAAGAATGTATACAAGCTGGATGGGATCCTGGAAAAGAAAAAGGACATTAACTAAAAACTAAAGGAATCTAAATAAAGTAAGTTAAAAAGAAATGGAATGAGTAGCCTCAGAGCACCATGAATTCCCCACCATTTGTGTCCACTTAGAGAAACTGAACTGCATCAGAAGGTGATCTTCCACCTGAAATTATTCCTTAGCCCTCTCTTGTCTTTCTTGACCTTGACATATTTTTAAAAGTACAAAGTAATTAGATACTTTGGGTTTGTCTAATTTTCCTCAAGGTTGATTAATTTTTTTGTAAGAATACTTCAATAATGCTGTGTTCTTCTCAAGGTATCTTACCAGAGGGCATGAGATGTCAGTTTGTCCTATGCCTGGTGGTCTAACTTTTATTACTTGGTTAAGATGGTTTCCAGCTTTCTTCATTCTGAAATTAATTTGTATTTGACAATTAGAAAATATTAAGCAATTCATAAGTTTTATGAGAAGATACTTTAAAACCATATAAATATCCTTCAGCACACTTTTACCTATCAATTTTAGCATGGATTGATAATGTTTGCCTTAATCATTTATTACTATGGTGAAAGCCAAATCAGTTTTTTAAATTTCATTATTCAACACTTTTTAGTGCTCTATGTAAGTTAGAATTCTCCTTTCTTCATTCATTATGCATTCATTTGTTTATATTAATATCGGTTCTTACTGTATGAGGAAATACATTCCTATTACCATTTATTTTGATGGTAAAATTACCCCAGAACTGAGTCATTTTCAAGCTGGTGCTTTTGTCTGACATAGTACCACTATTTTTTGAGCCCTTTTTTACTTTTTGGCACAACAAGATGCTTCAGGCTCATCTTTCTCTGCTTCAGCTCTGGAGTCAACCATTTCTCCAAGGAGTCCCGGTTGTTAACTGGTCTGATTTTAGCAGATGACTCCCCAAATAAAACATCTGATTTTTCTAAAATAGAAATTAATTTAGCATTCAATATTGCCATTCTAAAATTCTGGACTGTGGACAGGGAGATATGGATATAAATAAGCTCAAAATAGAGTAATCCATATTTGAATGAACCACAGAATTTAACATGAATTTAGCCAGCTTCAGTTCCAAGCTGTAGATCATCACCATCCTAACTACCTTGAGACTGTGAGGACTAGTCTTATTATTATGCCCTTTATCTCTGTTTATTAGTCAGTCACCCCAAGAGACCCAGACTTAACCTTAAGTCATTCTTTATACCCAGGTCTCTCATTTCCATCAGCTTTGTACAACCCCTGTCTCCCAAACCTCTGGACTTCCATGGGCCATCATCAACAGAATGAATCTGTGAGCATCAAAGTTTACTTTTTATGCTGTATAGGTACTGCTCATTATCTATCTATCTATAGCTATTTTTTTTTTTGTTATCTCTTTTTAGAAGAAAAAAGCAAATAAACCAAGTTAGTTTCAGGAATTCAGTGAAAAGTGAACTAAAAAAAAAAAAATATATATATAAACACCCTCAGGGCATATATTCTAGTGTTTCTATACCTTCAGCCTCATTATCTTTACACAGCGCTGAACAATGACTGATTTGTTCATAATCATGATCCTTTGCAAGTCATCAACATCAAAGACAATAATCATGATTAGTTAACTATACCAAATACTGAATAGTTAGTAGAATGTCTAGCTCAGTTTTTCAAAAAGTGAGTAAAATAATGGTTCTCAGTTAAAAGATAATTAGAACTTCCATCCCTGACTTTAAATTCATTAAGTTGGATTCTTGATCTAACATTCTCTTTTCAACCTCATAAAGAGATCTGAGTTTGGCATTAAAAAAAAGTTTGACAACTTTCAAAACTGCAATCACACTCTTCGATGAAAACATGTCCACCTAAAGACTTGTGCATAAATGTTCCTAGCATGATTCATAAGAACCCCAAAAGTGGAACCACTCAAATAAATGTTCATCGACTGGTGAATGTCTAAACAAAACATGATAAATTCATACAGTGGGATACTATTCAGCAATAAAACTCTGCTTACACTGCAACAATATGGATGAACCTCAGATATATGACATTAAGTGAAAGCAGCCAAGCACAAAAGACCACATAGTCTAAGCTTCCAGAAATAGTAAATCTTCAGAGGCAGAAAGCAGATCAGAGGTTGCCAGGCGCTGGGGGTAAAAAGGCTAATGGACTAAAGAAAAAAAAAAAAAGAGGGAGCTTTATGTAATGGTAATGTTCTGAAACAGGATTTTGGTAATGGTTGCACGACTCCATATTTACTAAAAGTTATAGAATTACATTATGTGAATTGTGCTTAGGTAAAGCCGATCCGAAGCAACTCAAGGTTTAAAGCAAGGAAATGCTTTCTTGCTCTCAAGAGGGGCCAGAGGTGGCGGGTGAGGGGCGGGGAGGGAGGAAGTAGGCGGGTTCCTTGGTCGGGCCTCCTCCGTACCGGGTGGTTCCGGGGCGACTTCTCCCCTGGCCGCTGCTTCCACCACGTGTCTGCCTGGGCTTCCCTCAGTCTCCAATTTCGTAGATGTGGGACCTGCTTGAACCTCTGTGGCCCTGAAAGAAGCCACCTCTACCAGTTCTCTTTCCAGAGTCACCGAAACTGACACCTTGCACATTTCCAGCTTTCTTGCCAGGCTGGTAAGGGTGGACCAGCCCAGGCCACTGCAGGCGAGCGGGAGGAGCCCGCCAAGCCCTGGAGGAGTCGGAGGCCTCAGGCGCGGGGTCGCAGACGCCCAGAGGCGCGCGTTCCAGAACCGTCAGCCCAACTCCACCTAAGATAACAAGTTGTTTGCAAGGGAGACTTCAGTCTTGAAGGACAGTATCATGGTGTATTTAAGTCTGTACATTACTTGAGATGCGGAATCTTCAACTCAGAAAATGCTTGAGCCTGGAAAATCAAGTGCGAGGTGGAAATCAAACAGGAGGCCAAGCCCAGGGTATAAGCGGACACCTCCAAACTTCTGAGCACTTCTCTGGGGGCCTTTCTCTGGCGTGGACTGAGAAGCAGCACCGCCTTCCCCCTGAGGAGGAGAATAGCCTCACTTTGAGTGTTGCACTCCCTTCAGAAAGGTAACCCCTTTAATTTTTTTATGTGCAGCAAGCGTGGCTGCTGAATTGGCAGTGGTAGCGCCGTTTCTATGAATTGATGCTTCTTAAGTTATGAGAGGACAAAGCCAAATTGGTATTCTGGGACTACCGGAACTCTTGTTGGTTCAGGAGAGGACTTTGTCTCCCTTCCCAAAACGTATGGTAAAATCCTTCAGTGGTTCTCATCCCTTTCTTAGGGCTACATGTGCTGCCAGGTAGAGGTTTCGGCTTGTCTTTCCTTAGGGAAAACCTCCCTCATATACCTTGCTGCCACTGGATCAGACTTAATGCTCAGATGTCTGGTGCATGTGTGCAGACCCCTAACTCAAATTTCCTTATGACTATCTCTCTGAATCCAAAAACTGCTTGGAACTTGCTCCCAAATATCGCTGCACTTTCCTAGGAGACCATTTATATGCCTGCCCACTACAACTGAATGACTCACTTCTGCCATACCCACCCAACCGTCCGGGTAGTTATGCCAGAAAGTCAGTAGTGAGCTCCTCAGACATCACTGCCATCCTGGTTGTCTGTCACAATGAAAGGGCCAGAAAATGCAATTAACAGCATCAAGTCCAGACATCTCTTCATAGGACGTTTTAACCTCCCTGACTGCTCTTTCATAGCCTCCTTTGTGGGCTCTGTCTCCTCTCATCAACCTCTAGATGTTGAACCACCACGGTGCTTGTGGCTGGGAGCCTATGTTTTTTCTGTCTGCACTTCCAGAAGTTATCCCATCCAGTCGCATGGAGTTAGAGGCCAGTGGTGACATGCTGATGATGGGGGCCAGCGTGGTGATTGTGCTGTGTGGGCAGTTGCACAAAACCCCACATTCAGAAGGGCCCTGAGCTTAGCTCTTCTGTTGCTTGATTAAGAGCCTTAATAATCTCATCTCTGAGTTGGTGTTTTTTAACTGAAGTATGTTGAGACAGTGGAGCATGTGCAGGAGCGGAGGAGATGCCCTTAGTATGTGTATCTATCTGTCCCCATCCCTTGCCCTTGCTACTCCATTAGCGTCTACGGTGCCAGGTGAGCACAGAACTCTGGGAGGCCCACAGTACAGGGGGATTCAGTGAGGCTCAAAGAGAGAATAAGATAATTATGTTCTATCTGTGACTGAACGTGGTGACACTGACAGCTTTAAGAGGCCATACTTTTCATTTGAAAGAGAACTTACTTAGAAAACAGAAAGAAGACAGTGGTGTTCTAAGAACACAAACAGCCAAGAACCCTGTGTTCATCCTGAAATGTCAGGGAGCTGTGTATGTGTGTGTGTGTGTGTGTGTGTGTGTGTGTGCGTGCGCGCGCTCCAGGGATGAGGATGGCAGTTTGAAGGTTAAGGCCCATACCATGCACAGCAGTACGTGTTATGAGGCTTCCATCTGTAACTCATTTTAAAAAATATCTGTTAATTGAAATGTAAGTGACATATAGCACTGTAAGTTTAAGGTGTACAATGTGTTGGCTGGGTACATTTATATAGAGCAGTGTGATTACTACAGTAACATTAGCTATCACCTTTTTCACGCTTCTATCATTCTTTTTGTGTTGGGAACAGTTTAGATTTAGTCTCTTAATAATTTTGAAATTTATAATACAGTATTGTTTACTATAGACACTATGTTGTGTATTAGATCTCCAGAACTTATTTATCTACCAGTTATTAATTTGTACCTTTAAATAACATCTTTCCGGGTGCTCCATACCCAAGGCTCTGGTAATCCCCTTACTACTCTGTTTTTATAAATTTTTTTTTTTAGATTCCACAAAAAAGTGATATTTATCCTTTGTTTGACTTATCTCACTTAGTATAATACCCTCCTGGTTGATTTATGATGTTACAAATGACAGGATTTTGTTCTTTTCAAGGCTGAATAGTACTCCATTGTAGGTGTGGGTGTGTATACACACACACACACACACACACACACACACCCATGTTTTCTTTATCCATTCATCACTTGACGGACACTTAGGTTTCTGTATCTGGGCTATTGTGAATAATGTTTTTCTATGTTTTGTCAATATCTTGGCTGCGATGAACATGGATGTGTAGATATTCCTTCAAGATCCTCATTTCAGTTCCTTTGGACATATACTCAGAAATGGGATTATTGGATCAAATGGTATTCAATTTTTAGGTTTTTGAGGAACTATAATACTGTTTTCCATAATGGCTGTACCAGTTTACATTCCCACTAACGTGGTTCCTTTTTCTCTACATCCTCACCAACATTTGTCATCTTTTTGATAAAACCTATCTGGCAGATGTGAGGTGATAGCTAATTGTAGTTTTGATTCACCTACAACTCTTAAATTCACATACACCTGGGCTCAGACATTTTCTACTAAGACCAGTGGCTTCTCCTGACAGAGCTCACTGTTTTAGCCACCCACCTTGTATTGTGCATTGATCCTAGGTCACTAGCCTAGACTTATGATTCCCTCAAGCATATTTTACTTTAGGACCTTACTATCCACCCTGTCATCAGACTTTTAAAAGGTACCTACATCCATCCCATAATACTCCCTTAATCTTAGAATTTCAGAGTTGCAACAAGGTGCTTTTTTTCTACCTCACAGTCCTTTGGGCTCATCATGCAAATTGTTCTCTCCTTCCTCCCAAAGTCTGCGCACAATCAGGGCCAGGGAGAAGATGCCAACCTCTCAGAGTCAAACCCAAAGCCCCCCTCCTTCCTTTTCCATAGGACTCGTGCCTTCCTGATGTGCATCAGTGTAGCACCATGGTTACTAATGTAGGTGTGAGAGCCAGAGTGGCTGGGTTCCAGTTCTAGGTGCTCATATCTTACCAGGGTGACATGGAGGAAGTTGCTTATCTTCTTTGTGCCCAAACTGACTTTTCTAAAAAAAAAAAAAAAACCATGGGATAAGAATAGGATTACCTCATATAACTGACTTTTCTAAAAAAAAAAACAAACCATGGGATAAGAATGGGATTACCTCATAAAATTATTGTGAGATTACAATAAATTATTCTATGTAAAGTTTTGTGTAACAGTGCCTGGCCTATACCAAATATTATGAAACTGTTCTCTGTTATTAATTTTTCAAAAATGGCTAAACAAAGAGAGATTTATGCAAGCAGCGATTTAATCAGGCTTATTGTGTTCTTAGTCTGAAGATAAACTGGTGAAAAGACCACACCTGGTTCCTGCTTATGTGGATCTACAACTTAGCGAGAGAGATGGACGATAACCAAGCATATAAGTAATTACATTAATAACTGTAAAATGGAATAAATATTTTGAAAGAAACAACTGTGTGCAATGAAAGAGGATACAGGAGAAAGACCTAATTTAGACATAGTCGCCAATGAAGAATTCTCTGAGGAGATGGTACTTAAGCCACGAAAAGATTAATCAAAGGAACTATCAATAGAAGAGTATGGGGTCATTGTGGCAGGAGAAGCATTACAGTCAGAGGGAACAGCATGTGCAAAGACCTCAGATGAAGATAAAAGGTTGCTTTATGCAAGCACCTGAAAGCTGGTGTGTCTTGAACCTGTGAGCGAAGTGAGACATTAAAAGATGAGGTGGGAGAGGCAAATCATGCAATACCTTATAAGCCATAGGAAAGATTTGAGATTTCACTATAAGTGTAAAACTTTTATTTAAAAATTTTTTTGGAAGTTTGTTTATTTTGAGAGAGCAAGAATGAGAGGGGGAGGGGCAGAGAGAAAGGGAGAGAGAGAAACAAAAGTAGGCCCCGCACAATGTCAGCATGGAGACAGATGTGGGGCTCGATCTGATAAACCAAGATCATGACCTGGGTTGAAATCAAGAGTCTGCTGCTTAACCAACTGAGCCACTCAGGCCTCCCTATAAGTGTAAAACTTTTAAGAAGGGCACCAAAATGAAACTTTGTTTATGGTGTAAACAATGGACCTTTTGGGGAAAAGGGAGACCAGTTAGTAATCTAGGAGGCAATTATAGTGGTTTTATTTACTTATTTATTTTAATGCTTATTTTATTTATTTTTGAGAGAGAGAGAGAGTGAGAGAGAGCGAGTGAGCATGAGTGGGGAGGGGCAGAGAGAGAGAGGGAGTCGCAGAATCTGAAACAGGCTCGGCTCTCAGCTGTCAGTACACAGCCCAACAGAGGACTCAAACTCAGAAACCATTTGATCATGACCTGAGCTGAGATGCTCAACGGACTGAGCCACCCAGGTGTCCCTGCATTAAGGTTTTAAAAATGGCTACAGGGACAAATGGATGAATTTGAAGTTTGGTTTCAAGGAAGAATGGATAGAACTTACTGATAGAGCACGAGGATATGGACTGGCCCCAGGTTTCTTGCATGAGCAGTGGGATAAATGATGGGGACACTTTCAGTGATTAAGTGCAAATGACAGAAGAAGAAAGGTTATTTGGGAGGGAGTTAGGATGAATTTTCAGTTTAGTTTGGACACTTCGAGAAAGCTGTGAGATAGTCACCTGGGGAAGCCAATTGAAGCACAGCTTCAATATGAGTGACAGCTGCAGAAAAGAATTTGGGGGATATAATCTTGGAAGTTTTCTGTTAGTAAATGGTATTTAAAGGATAAGAATTTATGAACTGAAAGTGAACAAAAATGTCCAGAATGCTCTTGAAAAGGAACAGGTTTAAAGGACCCAAGCTTCTGGTTTCAAAACTTACCACAAAGCTATAGTAATCAAGACAATATGGTATTGGCATAGGATAGACATATAGATCAATGGAATATATGTCAGAATATAGAAATAAATAATTAATGGTCAATCTTTTAAATTTATTTATTTTGAGCGAGAGATTGAGTGTGAGCAAGGGAAGGACAGAGAGACAGGCAATTCCAAGCAGTCTGTGTGCTGTCAGTGCAGAGCCCGACATGGAGCTCAAAACCACGAATCATGAGATCATGACCTTAGTCAAAATCAGGGGTCTGATGCTCAACCAGCTGAGCTACCCAGATGCCCCAGTGGTCATTTTTTTCCCCCAAGAAAATCCAGTTTGTGGTGGGGACTCGTTTTCAACAAATGGTGCTGTGACAGATGGATAGTCTTATGCAAAAGGATGAGGTTGTAGCTGTTTACCTCACATTATACACAAAACTCAACGCAAAATGTATCATAGAAGATCTGTAAGAGCAAAACCTACTTAAAATGCTTTGAAAGAAAAAAACATAGGAGTAAATCTTTGTGACCTTGGATTAGACCATGGCTTTTTAGCTATGATGCCAAAACCATAAGCAACCAAAGAGAAAATAAATTGCACTAAATCAAAATTAAAAACTTTTATGCTTGGGAGAAAATATTTGCAAGTCATATATTTGATGATGGCCTTGTATATAGAATATATAAAGAACACTTAAAATTTGGCAATAAAAAGATGAAAAGCGGGAGAAGATCTGAAGAGATATTTCTCCAAAGAATGTATGCAAATGACATATTTACATAAGCACATTAAAAGATGTTTAACATTATTAGTCATTGAGGAGATGCCACTTCATACCCACTAGGATAGCTGTAATAATAAAGACAGTCAATAACAGTTATTGATGCAGAAAGACTGGAACCCTCATCCACTAGTGGTGAGATTGCAGAATAGTTCAGGCAGCTTTGTAAAGCGGTTTAGCAGTTCCTCCAAATGTTGCACAGTTACCATATGACCTAGCAATTCTACTCCTAGTTATATCTGAGATAGATGGAAATATATATCCACATAAAAAACTTGTATACAAGTGATCATAACAGCATTATTCGTTACAGCCAAAAGTAGAAACAACTCAAATACCTGTCAACTGATGAATGGGTAATCACTGTAGTTATATAGTACAGTGGACATTATCCATCAATAAAGAAGAGTGAAATTCCGATACATGCTATACTATAGATAAACCTTGAGAGCATGCTAGGTGAAAGAAGCTAGCCATGAAGACCACAGATTGTATGATTCCATTTACATGAAATATGCAGAGTAGGAAAATCTATAGAAATAGATAATGGTTTACTGTTGACAAGTGATGGGAAGAGGTGGGTATGGAGAGTGAGTGCTAGTGGGCATGGGATTTCTTTTGCAGATGATGAAACTATTCCAAAGTTAGGTAGTGGTTATGACTGCACAACTATGTATTATAATATGTGAGTTATACTTCAATTAAACTGCTATAAAAATTGGTGAGATTACCTAGTGAGAAAGTATTGAAAAAAAAAAAGGAAAAGGTAATAGAAGGTACACAGATTGACTCATGAGGAACTTCCATGTTTCGACATTGGGTGGGGGAGGAGGAACAGGCAAAGGAGACGAGATGGAATGGCCCAAGAAATAGGCGAAATACGTGTGTGGTGCAGGGTGACACAAGTCGATTAAAGAGTATCTCAGACACAAAGCAGTGGTAGATAGAAATGTTACTGAGAGGCTAGGAAGTTGAGCATGAGGAAACAACCAGAGTATTTGGTAAAGCAGCATTATCTTTATTTTCTATTATACTCTAAGTTCTTTGAAGGCAAGTTGATAAGACCATCAGTTTGTATGGGACAATGGAGACAGAGCGAGCTGAGGAGGGTTGTAGAGTGAATGGCAGGTGAAGTACTAGAAACAATAAATGGAGACAATTGACAGAGCTGGTAGGTGAGGGGGCAGATCGAAGAGGATATAGGGCAAAGGGATGTTTTTCTTTTTTAAAAACACAGAACTAGATAATAGAGCCATAAGAGGATGGTGATGAATTAAAAGAAGGAAGGCTGATAATGGAGAGGGGTTGTAAGTAAAAGAGAAAAATTTCCAAGAAGGTGATGAAGCATGCCATCCCAGAGCCAAGTGGAGAACTTTGTTTTAGATGGCAAGAGAGTGATTTTTCCCCTGTCAGGGACAGGAGGCAGGGAAGGGGAAAGATGTAAGAAGGTTGATACAGGGGCATCTGGGTGGCTTAGTTGGCTGAGCGTCCAACTCTTGATTTTGGCTCAGGTTTTTGGGATTGAGCCCATGTTGGGCTCTGCGCTGTCAGCATGAGCCTGCTTAGGATTCTCTGTGTCTCTCTCTCTGCCCCTGCCCTGCTCTCTTTCTCAAAATTAAAAAAAAAAAAGAAATTAAAAAAAAGAATGGCACTCTAGTATCTTTTTAAAAAGAAGGTTGATACATAGGAGGGAGTTTTAATTTGAATTTTTAATTCTACAGTGTAAAATGGTAGGAAAGGTTATTAATTGAGAGTGATAGAATAGTGTGGGAGGCTTGATGGGAGAGATTATATTAAGAAATGAATTTTATAGTAAGGTTACTTACCATATTCATCATCTTACATTATTACAATTTTGTATACAAAATTGTGTGTGTGTTGAGAAGTTGTAACATCTACTCTTCTAGCAACTTTCAAATATACAATATTGTTAACTTTAGTCATCATTCTGTATGCTGCATTTCTAGAACTTAGCCATCTTATAACTGGAAGTTTGTATCTTATGACTAACTTCATAGACTTTCTCACTTCTGGCCACTAAAAATCTACTCCCTAGATTTAGGAGTTGTTTGTTTGTTTTTAGATCCCACATATAAGTGAGATAATGTAATAGTTGTCTTTATGACTGATTTCACTTAGCCTAATGCCTGCCAGGTCCATCCATGTAGTTGTCAATGTTAAGATTACCTTCTTTTTATGGCGAAATAATATTCTTGTGTGTGTGTGTGTATGTGTGTGTATGTATTGCATTTTCTTTTTACTTTTACCCATCCCTGGTCATGTAAGTTGTTCCGTGTCTTGGCTGTTGTACACGATGCTGCAGTAAACACGAGGGTGAGGATATCTCTGTGAGAGAGTAATTTCATGTGATTTGGATACATCATACCCAGAAGTGGAAGTGCTGGATCATATTATTCGTTCTATTTTTAATTTTTTGAGGGAACCTCGTACTGTTTTTTACAGCAGCTGTGCAGGTTTACGTTCTCACCACAAGAATTTTCTTGTGCACAAAGCTTTCCTTTTGTCCACATCCTTGCCAACACTGTCTCTTGTCTTTTAGACAATAGCCTTTTAACAGATAGGAGGTGAGAGCTCATTGTGGTTTTGGTTTGCATTTCCCTGATGATGAGTGTGATGTTGAGCATTTTTTCATGTGTTTGTTGGCTATCTGGATGTCTTCTTTGGAGAAATGTCTGTTCAGATCTTTTGTCCTTTTTTAAAATCAGATTATTTTTAGTATTTTTTTGCTATTGTATGAGCTCTTAATATATTTTGCATATTAATTCCTTAATCAGATTAATTACTAGTCTTGTTATTTCCCTAATATAATAATCAATAAATTATACATTAAGTGTTTTATTAATTGTGTTAATCAGATACATGGTTTGTAAGTATTTTCTCCCATTGCCTTTTTCTTTTCTTGACCATTTCTTTTGCAGAAGACCTTCAGCTTTTTGTAGTCCGACTTGTTTGTTTTTGGTTGTGTTCCTTGTGCTCTTGGTCATATCCAAAAAATGATTGCCAAGACCAAAATCAAGGAGCTTTTTCCCTATTTTTTCTTTAAGGAGTTTTATGGCTTCAGGTTTTAAGTTTAATTCTTTCATCCATTCCTAGATCATTTTTATGAGTGGTATAGAGAGGGGTCCAATTTCATTCTTTTGTGTGTGAACATCCAGTTTCCCCAGCACCATTTATTGAGCAGACTGTCTGTTCCCCATTAGTATTCTTCACTCCTTTGTCAAACATTAGTTGAGTGTATATGCAGGAGTTTATTTCTGGGCTCCCAATTCTGTTCAGTTGGTTTATGTGTTTTTGTGCCACTACCATAGTATTTTGATTATCATAGCTTTGTACTGTAGTTTGAAATCAGGAAGTGTGATGCCTCCAGCTTTGTTCTTTCTCAAAATGCTTTAGCTACTCAGGGTCGTTTGTGGCTCCACATGAATTTTAAGATTTTCTTTTTCTATTTCTGTGAAAAATGCTGTTGGGCTTCTTATCGGAAGCACATTGAATGTGTAGATGGCTTTGGATAGCATGGCTAGTTTAACAATATTAACTCTTCCAGTGCTTGAAAACACAGGATATTTTTCTATTCATTTGTATCTTCAGTTGTTCTTATGAATGTCTTACAGTTCTCAGTGTACAGTGAACTCTTTGATTAAATTTATTTTAAATTATTTTAAATTATTTTAATAATTTTGTTTTTGATGCTATTATAAATTAGGTTTATTTTTTTTTTCAGATAATTTGTTGTTAGTGTATAGAAACATGATTGATTTCTGCATATTGAGTTTGTAACTGAATTCACTTGTTAGCTCCAATGGCTTTTGGTGAAGTCTTAAGGATTTTTTTACAAATAAGATCATGTTTTCTATAAACAGAGACAATTGTATTTCTTCCTTTCCATTTCAGATTCTTCTTATTTCTTTTTCTTGCTTGATTGCTCTGGCTAGGATGATTACCCCAGTAAATAATCGACAGTGTTGTTGGCCCATTTCAAGATTGTGGTACTGAAATAAAGTGAAGAGAGTTGTATAATTTCTCTTTTTCTAACAATCTTCAGCTGCAAGAGTGGAAAAACTAGATTGTTGGGGGTATCCAGAGCTTGGGCTTGGCTCCACGGAAGTGAAGAAGACACAACAGAGTAAGTGAATTCAGGATTTTTTTCAGGAAATTCTTGAATTGATGAGGCATGTCATCCACACGCCACAAAGAATGGGAGGTGAAGATAGAAGAGGGAGAAGATTGTGAAAGTGTTGGAGTCAATGCATTGGAAGTCTGTAGGAGATTTAAAATGTAGTGGGCATGGATGTGCAGGTTAAGATAGAAAGGTAGGTGGTGATAGTCACCAAATGATGTTGAAGCCAAGATTTTTTAGATCATAGATTTACTGATGTTGACATGGTCTTTGAAGGATGGGACACTGTGAGTGTATAGCTAAGAAAGAGTTGAAGAAAAAAAGGGAAAGGGTATTCAGTTGAAAGGCCTGGGCTTTGGATGGACCATCTATGTGCATATAGAAGAGAGTGAGAATGATTTCCCCTAAACTACTTATGGTGGTGGTGGGCTGCTTTCTCCAAATCTGCTTTATGGTAACACCTCAGTGTGGCTTGAATAGGGAGAAAATGACACCATCTATCTAAAGAAAATTGGTGTCACTCACGTGCACATTGGAGATATTTTTTGGTGGTCAAATCTAAGTGTATACAAGGATCTTTATGTACACTCATTTAAAACTTAGAAAACCGTGAAGATTTTCTTGGTGGGACAGTTTTAATAAGCCATATGTGAGAAGGGACATTTTATTATTCTGTGGTCCTTTCTAGTTCTGTGTTTTTCCCACTTATTCACTTGACAGTTTCTTTGTCCTTTCATACTTAGTGTCAGGAATGTGTGAGCCTGCAGGTTCACTGGCATAAGCTCTAGCACTGGCCCTCTCAGAGCTCCTGGTATGACAGACTATACGATAGTGTACAGTATGTGATGCCTTATTATAAATAATATGCATAATTATTTTGTGTTGGTTAAGTTTGTGGTTTGTGCATCAAGAAATGCTTTATGACTCACCATTAGGACTGAATGTTGGTTAAATTTTTCTGTAGTGTTGACATCACCACACCTGCCCAGATTCATTATACATATTACTTTTATAGTTATTTTCTTAGCATTGTCTGGTTTGACTTATTTGATTTCTTTGCCTTCCAGATTTTGACATTTTACTGGAAGGTGGTGACCTGAGAATGTCTTGGAATGGAAACTCTTAATGGTCTTGTTTTGGGATATGTGCCACTGAAGTACTCAGGGTTGAAGGATTTCTAAAATCTCGTGTCAGGGACTCATTGCTGGAAGCTACTTTTTCTGATTCCAAATCCAGGTTGTTGAGCAAATTCCCAAACTCTCCTCTTGGGATATGCAGGTTGCTTATGAAGGGAGACACAAGTTCTTTCAGCTTTGCATGTAGGACAGTCTGAAAGCTGCCTCTGGTGATCAAACATTCCCTCTTCTTTTTCAAACATTTTAAATTTTACTTCAGCCCTCCTGTAGTTCAGTGTTCAACCAGGGTAGCCAGCCCTCTTCAGTATTTCAGTCAAACAGCAGCTCTGCTCAAGGTCCCAGGCAGTGCATTTTTTTTGGTACATATAGAATTGAGCTTAGCAAGAAATGCCAACTCGTTCTTTATTTAGCTTCTCTAATGACCTCATTTTGCAATCCTATTCCTACCCATTCTTCTAAAAAGGAAATGAGTTATAAATGTGGTTGCTCACATGGTACTCCTGTTCTTACGTCCTAATTTCCTTTTGGGCTTCAAAACAAGAGTTTATATTAAGCTTTGTGGGGAATCTCACGATAGAAAAGACAACCATCTTGCCCTCCCCCTTCTCACAGTTTTCCTGAAGTTAACGGACATGGGATTCCCACTTCTGCATGCTTCTGCTTAGTTGTGAAAACTTAGCGGTGAACTAAACATGAATGTTGCCATTGAAATGTATCATGTTATGAAAGAATTTCCATACAGATCTATATATATAGAATTTTTCTCACCTTATCAGTGGGATTTTACATTTTTTTAAATCACAAGTACTTTGGATCTTAAGAATAAAGCAAATACCAGGGTAAACAGTTTTGCTCATGTTAGTTCTAACTGCTTTACATGTGAACGGAGGTTTCCACCATTTTCCGAGGAATGCAGAGTAGAATAAAAAGCACTATGTTCTTTATATAAGATTTTATAAAATGGCAGTGGTTTGAATAGCAAATAAAGAACCTTTATAAGTCATAATTGCAGTGCCTAGCATCATAAGATGCTTAGAAATCAGAGTTTAAACTCTTTATTTTATGGTAGAAACTGAAGCCCAGAAAGGTCAACTGAGTCCTCTGAGTCAGGGGAATGTGTGTGGGGCTGAGACCATGTGTTGACTTTCCAGTTTCCAAACTAGCTCTTCCTTGCCGTGGGGAGGCATCTGCATGGCCTTCCCTTTGCTAGTTGGTTCACTGAAGATGGATGAGATCCCATTTATCAAATGAAGGGGGTTGAATTAAAACTCTATGATTCTGCCAAGCTAGAAAACAAGATGATTATAGCATCTGAATTTAGATAAGAAGGAATGCAAGTGGCAGGAGAAGAATGTGCTAAATAGGGTTTTTGACACTGTCACAAATTTCAGTCATGTTTTTCTCTTCAAAATAACAATACAAAAATTGTTTACATTTTTGTAGCATTCCGTGTAGTTTTAGGGGACCTCCCGGTTATGTTTCATAGCATCCCTAGGGAACAGAGGTGGCTCTGTGACTTGCGCCTGCTCTAGTCATAGTCCCCATGCATGTTATATACAAACAGGACTTTGTGTGCAGTCACTGGGAGAGACAGTTAAGAATGCTTTGCTGTGTGGTTTCCAGCTGGGATGGTGTTAGCGTGGAGCTCTCTGTGGATCCGTAGCCCCCAACCTTCCAGCCCCAACCCTAGCTCCCAGACTCCTGGTACAAAGGAAATATGACAGGAGAGAGAAGGGGCAAATGAGAGGAAGGGAGGGGCAGAGGCAAATGCAGTCATTTGAATCCTGGCCTTATCTTTGCTCAAAGTGCCTTTCTGATCTTCCCAATTACATGAAGTCAGGAATTACTTCTTTTTTGCTTAAGCCAATTTGAATTGGTTTTCTATCACCTTTATCTGAAAGACTCCTGACTAATGCAATTACATATACCCAATAGGGGAATTGAAACTGGGTCAGGAAAAAGCTTCAAAATAAATCCCAAGGATACTGGGTTATAGTGGATGTGATCCTTAGTTATTTGCATTTACTCATTAATTTACTGAGCACTTTCTTTCCATAAGCAAAGCACCCTAACTTAGGGGAGGGGAACTGAGAAGAGGGTAAAAAATGAAGCTGGAGAGCGAGTCAGAACATGGTAAGGCCAACATACCAACCTCACGCCCTATGGTTTGTGAAAGCAGGGGGTCAAAATTAACTAAAAATTCTGGGGAAGGTCCTTTAGACAAGGTGGGGACCCCCTGGGACACTGAGGTTCCAGATGTTTTTGGGCTGAAAGCAATTTGGTTGATAGGAAGATTTGGCGGGGAAAAAAAAGAGTATCTTTTTGGCAAGGATTTTCTAGTATTGGTAACTATGGTGCACTATGGGGTAGTTTAATAAACTTTTTAAGCATTTTCTTTCTGCTTAGAATTTGTGTTTTCTTCTTTATATTTGCTTTAAAAAAAGTCTTTCTTACTTAATGCTATTTGTAATGAAGAAATTTGGTATAGTAATTGTCAGCCACTGACAGATTTGTTAAATAAAGTAGGTTATAAAACATAATGGATGGCAATTTCTATTTTTGAATAAAATAATACATGTGCATTTAAAAAGATTTATAGGGGGGATATACACCAGTATATTATCAGCAGGTGACTCTGGGCAGGTAGGTATCATGAATGTTCTTTATATTATTTTGCCTGTGTCTATTTTCTGGTATTTTTGGAGTATGTGTGCATAAAATTTGCACCAAGAAAATAATAAGAAAAACTTAAGCATTAAAAGTATAAAAAATACAAGAAACTCGAACACAACCAACACAGCAAGAAGGAGGGGCTGGATTAACAGAAGGGAAATGGCATCTGGACAGGACATAGAAATGGTACAAGCAGCGATCTGGGACTGGGGGGAAGGCAGCTTATACTAGGAGTTTAGGAGAAAGGGAGTGCTATGAGGAGGGCTTTCTCTGTTGTACCTGCTTTGTGTCATCAGTATTTCAAACAGCCAGGTGAATATTGTGTTGAAGGAAAATTTTAAATAAGGATATACTAGTAAAAAGGCACTGCCTTGGGCTTAGAGGTAAAATGACCAAGAAGTCAACTAAAAAGATATATATTAATATCAGATATATATTACATATTATGATTTTTAAAGTCTGTTTCAATATCTACAGTTGTTTTGGATCTTGAATATGTTGATGAGGGGTTGCATGCATGTGGCAGGTAAAATATGTTGACTTCATTAAGTTTATAGGGAGAGGTCATGAGCTAAGGTGGATGATATGTCTTGGATGGAGGCCCCTGCCTTTGCCCCTTTGCTGTTGACTTTGAGAGAAATTTAAAACACACTGACAATGTGAAACAAATAATTTAGAATGAAAGAATGTGAAAACAGAAGCAACAATGAAAGGGGAGGAAGGACTGGCAGGGATTCATTAGGACAACAGATATCAATAGCCATGTCTCCAGGAACTTGAAAAATTAGTTGGGTTACTGGAGAAGAAGCATTTCTCTTTGAATTTGATGGATGTAAAGGATCAAAAGTCAGGAGTTAGAAATAGGTTTGTGAATCTAAATAAGCTGCTTAATGTTGCTGAATACAGGAAAAAATCCATACATATTTTGAGCTTGCTTTTTAGAATGTTCAAATACACAAAAAAGACAAATTAGCAGTGACAACTTTCTATAGACTGAATCAGAACAAGCTAATGGTGATGGGAAGAATTGAAGTCTTGGCAGTAAAGTTCTCTGTGGAAGACTAAAAAAAAAAACCAAGAAAACTAAAAGCTTACAACATTAGATCAGCCTTTGAAATGAATATCCTTTAGAACTGGTAATTATATAAACTTTGTTCTAAAATTTGTGAATTATTCAATGGCAATGTTTCATAGAGAATTCCCTTTGGGATCATTTCTCTACTTCTGGATTAGGGATAACATAGGAGTACTTACCTGAAGAGAAGACAAAATTTGAGATACAGAAGTTTTGTTGTTGTTGTTTTTAAATGTTTATTTATTTTTGAGAGAGCTTGAGCAAATGGGACAGAGGGCGAGATGGAGGATCCAAAGCAGGCTCTGCACTGACAACAGTGAGCTCTATGTGGGGCTCAAACCCACGAACCATGAGATCATGACCTGAGCCAAAGTCAGACACTCAACAGACTTAGCCACCCAGGCACCTTGAGATTCATATGTTTTAAGTGAAGGGTCTATGATATCAGACTATTAAATGAGAAGATATAATATTTCTTTGTAGTAACACAGTCATGAGAAGGTTAAGTTACTGAGTTAAGATTAGATGGGGCCCCAGAACCTTTTCCTGTGACTTCTTTCTACCTATTCATTTTCCATGACTCAAATTTAAGTCCAAGCCTTTACATTTATACCATTATTGGGACACAGCATATGTGCACTCATTTGCCCTCTTCAGACACTGTTGTCTGAGATTTGTTTTCGTCAGGGAACACCCATGGTCAAGTCCCACTCATTGCAGCCCAGAATATCAAGTTCTTGGCTGGCTGCCCAGAGACTTTGGTCCCTCACTCTTACTCTGCAACAAAAGACCTCCATACTGCTGACAAGAATCCTCTTTCTGGAACACCCATTGTCATACTCTTGAGTACTTGAGTACTTGTCCAGATCAAACTGCTGCTGTTTGCTGGCTGTCAGGGGTTATTAATGCTCAGGTAGCAAGGGCTTCCTGTTTCTCTTCTAAAGTAGATCAGGAGTTTCAGCTATCATATTTCAGATCCCCTCACTGAGTCCTTGTTGGGATAGAAAAGCACTTGTTCCATTCTCTATTTCTCTTCTGTTATGTCTCAAAGACAAAATTCTGGACTTACAGCTTCATCTCTCTTCTTCCCATGGTGCCTCTCACCTCCCACCTGGTTATTTGTACTTGTAACTAGTCTGTAGCACCCTTGGGCAGGGAAGCCCCCATTGTGACACCTTACCTCTGGCGGTTAGATGTGGACCAAACTGGTGCCCTCCCTGTACAGCAACACCTGGAGATGTTTTCTAATTCAGCTTTAAGATGTTCTGGGAATAACTGAATCTGCACAGTGTATAGCAGTCTGTCTATACCTTCCTATGTGTCATTGATATGTAAAAAATTATGGAGTGCTTAGGGGAAGGGGTGAAAACCCTTACTAGATGTGGCTGATGGAAGAGTTGTTGATGTGTTTCTACTCTTTCCTTTTGCGGCCCGAAATGCTTTTGTCATACTATCTGTTGCTTTAGGGACCTGTACCCTTTCTAAAACCAGCCCTTAAGCAGTGATTCTCTCAGCTGATTTCTGGGAAAGTTGTGTTCCTTCCACTAAGCTTTGCAGAGTGCTGGCTGCAGTGGTGAGTTGTAGCATATTCCTTCTATCTCTTCCTTCCCGCCCACTCTCGCTAATGCAGATGTTCTGTAGCTGTGTTAGCTTGGCCATGCTAGTTATCCTCTAGTGGTTTGATGTAGGCAAGAGCCCTAAAACCAAGGGGGTGGTTGGAAGGAATCATCATCCATCTTGTGTCTATACCTCAGCTGTCCCATCTTGCTACCTCTGGAGGTAGGGAGATGGGGAAGGACGTGAGTGTGGGGCCTGGAAAGTCATTCCTTGAATGGTTCTACTCTGAGACAGCTTTGCGGTGGTTGGGTCCTGCAGGTGTTGACAGCTGTCCCTTTCTAAGGTGCCTGCTCTAGAGGGTTTCTCGGAGGCCTACTTCTGGCAGTGCACTGCCGGCGGCTTCCTCCAGCTGTTTGCTTTGCTCTCAGTCCTTCTTTGGCAGTCTACTTCAAACATACTCTGTCTGCTGTAATCCATCATCCTTCCTGGTAGTTTTCCTGTGTGGACTTTAGCATGGCTCCTGGCCAGCTCTCTCTCCTGTTTGGACCACATCAGGTCCATGAGAAACTTCTATATAATTTTGGCCCTACAAACAGTGACTCTCCTTTGCTTTCCCTCCAAAGCTTATGCCAGTCATCTGAGTTTCCTAGACTGGAGTTGGCTACCAGTCACTGAGTTCTGTTCTTAGTGCAGAGAACCCACAGTTTTCACTTGTAGTCTCCTCCTTAATGCTTAGTTCAGGGCTGGACCACAGGAGAAGCTGAGTGAGAGGCATGGCTAGGCTCTGAATCTCTTCTTCCTTTCTCCTGAGTAAATGCCCTTGAACTAAAAGTTTCTTCTTTTCTCTTTTCCTTAGACTGCAGTTCCCTGTGGCAAGCAAGGCCACTTGGGAGACCCTCTAGACATGTAAAATGAGGATAATAATAGTTCCTACATCATAGGGTGTGTGAAGGTTAAATGAGTTAATGTGTATAAAGCACTTACAACAGATCCTGGCACATAGTAATTGCCATGTAAGTATCAGCTATTATCATAATTACAATGCCATGTGAATGAACCATCTAGTTCTTCCCTCTCGTTCTGCAGGCTTACTGCAGAGGGGTGGAGGTAGATGTGGGAGAATCAAGAGGATTAGTCGTGAGTGGGTGACATGGGACTAGGAGTGGGGGACCTACGTACGAGAGGTCTACCCACTGGACAGGAAGTAGCTGATTAAAAACAGTATTATTGGAATTGCTTTGAGCTAGGCTTCATGAAGAAGAAATGTTGAATAGCCAGGCCAGTGAAATATTAAAATTATGCATTCGGTTGGATTGGAAGAATGAGTTGATGAGGCATACTGCCTTGTTAGATATATACAATAATTTATTTGTTACTCAGTGAACTAGGTAAATTGTTAAAATCTCGATTTATTCCTCAAACAGTGCTTGAATGATTTGGCTAAGATTTCAGAGGGACTCAAGCCCAATAGGAATTAAAATGCCAATTTATTAGCCCAGGAGGCTTCAATATCATCCTGTCACCAGCTGTCCAGTTAGGCATTGAGTTGCTAGTGTCTTCTCTATCCTTAGGCTGCTGAAAGGTGCAAAGGATTTATAACGAATACAGGTAACACCTGGTAGTCAGAGCTCAGTAAATGTGGACTGAATGCTGAGCCTACCTGGGTACATTCATTCATTCATTCAATGTGCTCGATCGTGTGTTAGGACTCTGTTAGGGGTTTTCCAAATTTTGTAAAATTAACACATTCTTTACAGTCAGATAAAAGTTCCCTTCAAACTGAATAAGCACTGTGATCAGTGTCCGCCTGCTTTGATCATTCTTTCTGAACACCTGCATACTTGGGTTCTCATCAGCCCCTGCTGGTTTCGCTGTCTGTCAGTTTCAGAGCCTTGTTGACCAGTTCAGCCTTTCCATGTTCTTTCAGACCCTGCTGGCTGTGTCTCCTCTCTCCCAATAGCTGCATGTTAAACACGGGATGTGCTGCATGTTTTAATTTAGCCACATTGATCCCATCGATGTCTTGTCAGATACTCTGGAGCCTGTGGCCTCATCGGCCACATAGGACACATCAGAGATGGGCCCTCTGGTCTTTTGACCCTGATTATTCTTTCTTTCTGTTCTGATTTTCTTCTGGCATTATAGAATTATGTGGACAAGGAGAGCCAGAGGGAGGAGGTCAGTGCTCACAAAAACACAAGAACAAAAGAACTGCAAATTGGGACCTCTCTTCACAGGCACTTTCATTAGGAAAGTCAGTGAGGAACCATCCATCATCCTCCAGGACTCCTGGCTCAGGGCTGGCTTGGGCCAAGTGAGAGCTGTCTAGGCAGCCACTTGTCAGACCCTTTCTAGGGCCACCTCTGCAGTCACCGTGCCTTCCCCACGGGGGACCCTCCCACTGCCTTTGGGGGCTTCACATCCCACTTAGTTATTAAAGAGACAAAAGGAATGGTTGACAGAACCCATGGCTGGAGAGCACAGGTAGCCTGTGCTGGAGGGACCAGCTGTGCTTGGTGAAAGTTCACCCAGGTTTATTTTGTTTGGATGTTTTTTGTGTTGTTGAACACATCCGGAGATGATATGTACCCTAATTGCATTTCCAGAGCATTTCTTCATAATTTTGATAATCTGTTGGTTTCTAAAATTCAGGTCTTGGCATTGGGGTTTCCTCCAATACTTGAATCTGGTTTGTATGTGAAGGGGGGTTGTGACTGGGGAGTCTATGAATAATATATGCAATTTGTAACCATCTGTGGAGATGAAAATAAAATAGACTGCATTGTGTGTATGTGCATGTGTGTGTGTGTGTGTGTGTGTGTGTGTAAAATCTCTGTATTTCCATCCTGTATTTGGAATTTAAAGTTTGAAGGGAAAGTTGGTGCCTTTATCTGACCTGTCAACATTATAGATGATACTATATATTTATAAAGATATTTGCATATCTTTTATCAGATGGATGCTCTTAGTTGATTTAGTGTTCCAGTTTCTATTTGGAAAATGAATTAATATATGAAATGAAGATGAAAAGCCCCAGCCATCTGGCTTCTTGTCAGTGCTAGGTTCCTCATGTGCTTAGGATGTGTGACCTTTTTGGGTTAATGCTGGATGTAGGGCATATTCGTGAATTAGGACCTCTCTCACTTCCTTGTCTTTTGTTATCACCCACCTACAGACCTATAACGTATCTTAATCCTGGAAGTTTCTTCTGAGCTCTGCTATTCACTAGTTATCATTGTAAATGCACCTCCCTTCTTTTGAGTTTTAAATGGACATTCTCGAATACTTAATGTATCTAAATTTTAAAAAAGAATGCTTTAAGGATTTCAACAATGAAAAGAAAACTGCAAGGGTTTTTTGCATATATTCTGGTTTTCCTAAATTACAGAAGCCCTGTTCAATGGTAAGGACAGATTTTATTATGTATATTTCAAAGATTATAAAACTGATATTTAGAGATGTAAAGGATTTAAAGCTACAGCGAGTCTCAGCCCAAAGGTATGAGAATTTATTGAATCTCACAATTACTTTTTTTCCTATGACACAGCACTGCCTGTCTTCTCGAATAATGAAGTTTTAGGTGGTAGGAGAGAAGAGGCAGAGAGATTTTTGGATAGAGAAACTTACTCATACCCTGAGGATGGCCTTCTGTTCTACCTCATTCCAAGGAATAATATGGAATCAAACAATTCAGTTCTTAATCCAGCTCTGTAACTTGCTAGCCATGTGTTCTTTACAAAGTATTCAACATCTCTAGGGCCTACTTTGACATTTTGTAAAATGGAAAGACACTGAAGAATTGTTGCGAGAATTTAAGATAGGCATATAATGTTCCTAGCTTATAGCGAATAAACAAGACTTGATATTTCTGATTATTAATACCTCACACTTGCTTCCTCCTTTTGGGGGATGAGGAAGACTCAAACCCATACAAGTATTGACACACACAGAAAACTGGCTTAATTGAGGTAACGAATGATTTTTCTGTTATCAAGTAGCTGGTAATCATGTTTGGATTTTCCAAACAGGTTTTTAAATGGAGATAGAGTCCCATCTTATTGAATTCTCACACTGGGCTGCCCAAGATGCCCATCTGGAGAACTCATTTTGGGGACAAATGTGAAGCAATGATGTCAACCTCTGAAGGGTCTGATATTTTTACTCTACACGCAAGCTAATCAATTGGCCTGTTTCTTGGACATCGATGGAAGACACACATCTCCAGAGTCAAAGACAAAGGACTTGCTTGCTCACAGCACAGCAAACGGCATGAGCTGCAGCCTCATATCAGTTCCCCTTGGACCTCAAGTTTGAAAGGACATGGGCAGCCCACTGTGTCCTAGTGGTATACATCACATCTGAGGACCCCCCCCTCACTTTTGGAACCCCTAATCTTTTATAATAGGCTGCAAGCAACACTCTACAACTTTTGCCTCAGAAGTCATTTTCTCTTTTTTTTCTTAATGTTTATTTATTTATTTTTGAGAGAGAGAGAGAGAGAGAGAGAGAGAGAGAGAGAGAGAGAGAGAACACAAATACGGAGAAGGGGTAGAGAGAGACACATACACAGAATCCAAAGCAGGCTCTAGGCTCTGAGCTGTCTTGAACCCAGAAACTAGGAGATCATGACCTGAGCCGAAGTTGGACGCTCAACCGACTGAGCGACTCAGGTGCCCCTCATTCTGTTTATTATAATGGACAGGAAATAGACCTGCCCTTGGCTCTGGAGAAATGTCTTCTAAGGCTACTTGCTTTACAAACGTCCTTATAAAGATAGTTCAGTATAAACAGAGTCATGTTTATACTGTGTTACATGTGTTTCTGTTACATGTGTTTATACTGTGTTACATGTGTTTCTGTTTCTGTAGAAACAGAAAAGGCCTGTAGAGAATTGTCTCCCCACAAATGGCGCACACATTCATCGTTGATGAATACCCACTGAGTACCTATTATATATTAGTCAATTGAAATATAAATGGAATTTTATTTCATTAAGCATTTCATAGTGTATTATGCAGTGGAGTCAGGGACAAAAAAAATGTTGGTAAACTGCTTAGAGTCAGAGGTTCTTCCATAACCTTTTCCAGAATTTCTTTCCTTTGAGAGCACTGATTGATCTTCCGGATTCTCATTCTCCTTTAGTAAACTGGCCACACTTTACATTTATATTTTTAAAGTTCTCCTTTCCTCAGCTGTTTAAAATATTTGTTGGGGCACCTGGGTGGCACAGTCGGTTGGGTGTCCGACTCTTGCTTTGGGTCATGATCTCATGGTTCTTGAGTTTGAGCCCTTTGTTGGCTCTGCACTGGCAATATGGAGCCTGCTTGGGATTCTTTCTCTCTGTCTCTCTTCTTTCTGCCCCTCCCTTTTTCTCAAATAATATTAATGATGATAATAATAATAATAAATTATTTGTTATTGAGCACTTACTATTGTACCAGGCATCACTGATGCCTTTTGCAAGTTCGATACTGTTATTTCTATTTCACAGGCAAACTTAAGTGATAAGGCAGCTTAACCGGGGTCACAAGGGTGATTAGTAGCGGGAATTGTACTGAAAGATCTTCTTTACAGTTCTTTACAGTTTCACTAAAAAAAGAAAGAAAAGCATAACGATTTTTTCATGAACTTCTTCCTTCTTGAAATATAGGAGGGGGAGGGGAGGGATGGGTGTAAATGGAATAGGCAACTGAGAAGCAAAGGCAGAAAAACTGGGGAAACATTATCTTCACACTTTATGTTCACCATTTAAGTTGCTAAATATACAAAAGGTGCTTGGGGAAAGCTATAAAATAATTAATAGCGCATGGGAGGAACATTTATATTTCAGTTGTCTACATTTAAGAAATACTTTGCATATCTGTTCAAGGCTTCTGATCCTGGTCTTGAATATGAATGAGAATGAAGCCAACAAAGGAAGCCCAGAGGCAAGAAAAGCCAATTAGAGGGCCTCAGATAGGGCATCTCAATGCCGTAGAGTCCCAGGTATGACTTTGTGGCCAAGCTGGGTTGAAGTCCAAATCTGGTTTTGTCTGTTTTCTCACTGAGAATCAAGTCCCCTTCGGGGCCTCCTCTGAGATTTACCAGTGATTGCTTCAGACTGGGCCCATAATTTCCCTGCATAATTGGCTTTTGTGGGCCACAGGCGATATAAAGATTACTGGGCCCTGAGCAGTCACTTTATAAATTTTCAGATGCACTAATTAGGTTGATGTGTGCTACAATCCTAGAAGGAGAGAAAACAAATAATTTTCAACTTACCTAAACTCACAAGACCTTGAGGGTTCTGCTTTCTGTTAACATTAGAGCAAAAATTAACTTTCATCTTTAAGTGAAGTTACAAACTTATGTTAAAGACCTGGAGGCTTTGCCTTACGTTGTACTTATCACCCCAGTAGCTCAGACGGTCAACAGAGCAGGTACTGTGGTTTCCAGTGTAACGCAGGAGACCACCTATGCAGAGTTTAAGCACTTCTTGAAGCTGGCCACTTAATTGCGGTTAAAACCGAGACTAGAAACAAAGGCTTTCCACTAGATGGCGCTGTGCACCAAGATAGAGGGTTAGTGCTGCCCTGCCGGTGTTCCCAGAGCTTGTTTATCAGTATCCAAGCCTAAAAGAGCTTTTCTCCTTAAAAACTAAAAAAAGAAAGCCTCCTTTTATGTTCCAGGGTCTTCCTTAACTTCACTCAGCTCAACTGTAATTTAGTGTGGCTAGTAACAAGGCACAGATCTGAGCACAGTATTCCTGAAATAGATGTCCATTTTGGAGGCAGCATTTATAAAGTAAATTTTTTTAAAAAATTACAAAATTTAAAGTTCGGAAGATTGGGTCACTTTTTTTAAACTTTAGTTTACATGATTAAAATTGAAATAGGTGTCAAGAAAATAAGTATGATATCCCAGACAAAATATGGGCTAGATGGAAACAAGAATAAGCAATTAAAAGAAAAGTTCCAAAAGAAAATCATACATACTATTAGGCTACAATTTTGGTAAAGTAAGACAGACCAAGCTATACGGAGAAATACTATCTTGAAACTTTATTCTCTTTGAATTACAGATATCCAAGGAATACCGTAATAGTGTTGGAATTGCAGCTTCTTTTAATTAATGCACTCTTTCTATTCTAAATAGCCTTTTAAAAGATATAAAGCTTATAAATACCAGAAAACATTGGCCATGTGCTTGGGTTTAGTCCTAGTTACTGTATTGCAATCTCTTTGTTGATAGTTTGCATGATAAATGTTTCTGTTCTGGTCCCTGTTGAGAATTTTTTTTTTAAAGAGCCTTTAAAAAAATAATTAATAGACTTAATTTTAAAAGTATGTTTAGGTTTACAGAAAATTTGCTCAGAAAATGCAGGGAGTTCCTAGATCCCTCTCTTTGTGCCAATTTTCCTTATTATTAACATCTTGCATTAATGTGATGTATTTGTTATCACTGCGGAAACAATATTGACACATGTTATTCTCAACTAAAGTCTGTAGTTTAATTAGGGTTTGCTCTTTGTGTTGTACATTTCTGTGGGTTTTCAAAAATGTTCAGTGTCATGTACCATTATAACATCATACAGAATAGTTTTACCACCTGAGAACTACTCTGTGCCCTACCTCTTCGTCCCTCCTTCCCCCACTACCAACCTTGATTCACCCGTGATTAGATAGATGGAGAGAGAGATATAGCTCGGGTTTTTTGTTGTTGTTGTTGTTCATTTTGTTTTGTTTTTTTCCTGTCACTATAGTTTTGCCTTTTCTAGAATGTCATATAATTAGAATCATTGTATTTAGCCTCTTATTTTTTTTAGAATTAATAACAAATTTATTACATTTGATTTATGCAAGAAGACAATTACACTTCCATATACCTCAACTACCAATTAGAAATTGAAATTAGAAATTGTCCATTCATAGTAGCAACAACGACAACAAAAAACACTCTTTAGGATTAAATGTAGAAAAGTATATGCAATACTTTAATGGAGAAAATTGTACAACTCTTGTGAAGAATGTAAAATTTGACCTTGCAAATCCCATGGAATATACGAGACTAAGAGTGAACCCTAAGGTCAACTACAGATAAATCAATGCAGGTTCATCCTTGGTTCAAACAAACAAACAAACAAACAAGCAAGTGTACTATTCTGGTGAGTGATGTTAGTACTGGGGGAGGCTATACACAAGTGGGGACAGGGAGTAGATGGGAAGTCTCTGTGTTGTAGACCTAAAACTGCTCTAAACAATGAAGTCTTAGCCTTTTCAGACCGACCCCTTTCACTTGGCAATATGCATGTATGATTCCTCCGTGTCTTTTCATGGCTGGTAACTCTTCTTTGTATTATTATTACTGAGTAATATCCCATTGCATGGATGTACCAGTTTGTTTACCCATTCACCTATTGAACGACATCTTGATTGCCTCCAGTTTGGGCAACTATGAGTAAAGCTGTGATGATCACTTGCATGCAAGTTTCTGTGTGAACATATGTTTTCAAATCATTCAGTACATACCTAGGAGCATGATTGCTGGGTCACATCAATGTGTGTTTAGCCTTATAAGAGATTGCCAGACTGTCTTCCAAAGTGGCTCAACCACTTAGCATTCCCATCAGCAAGAATGAGAGCTCCTGATATTTTGTATCCATGTTGGCATTTAGTTTTGTTGGTGTTTTGGATTTTAGCCATTCTTAGGAGAATGCAGTAGTATCTCATTGTTTTAAAGGGTTTTTTTTTTTTAATGTTTATTTTTGGGAGAGAGACCAAGCATGAGCGGGGGAGGAGCAGAGAGAGAGGGAGACACAGAATCTGAAGCAGCTTCCAGGCTATGAGCTGTCAGCACAGAGCCCCAAGCAGGCCTTGAACTCACGAACTGTGAGATCATGACCTAAGCCAAAGTCAAATACAGTACACCCAGGTGTATTGTACCTCATTGTATTAATGTGCAATTGAGCATCTTTAGTATTGGCCATGCTGTTTTCTTTGCTGAGGTGTCGATACAGATTGTTTGCCCATTTTCTAAATTGGATTGTTTTCTTACTGTTGAGTTTTAAGAGTTCTTTGTATGGTTTGGATATGTCTTTCTGCAAATATTTCCCCTAGTCTATTGTTTGTCTTTAGTTCTCTTTAAAGGACTTGCTGTTTTGGACCTATTTTAAAACCATCTTGTGCTAACATGAAAGTTTCATTTCTTCTCTTCCTTCTTATGGCCCCTGCATGTAAAATAAGCCTGTGGATTTTCAGGCAGTTTCTGCTTCTAGATAGGAAAGACAGTTTCCTCTCTAAGCATCAAGTTTCTCATATGTAAATACAGAGAAGTTGGATTGGATTGTTTCTGAGTTAGCACATAGCTTGAATGTGCTGTGGATCTATTTGATGACTACAGATTCTAGGTAGGCAGGGAGTTTCTGAAAGGTTATTTTCTCTACATGGGTGTTATTACTGGGGGCTTTTGTGCGTCTTCACATATATTGAGGTCAGAAATGGAGGATTCATTCTGTCTTGGCCTGGGTACTACTCAGTCCTGTTTAAAAATTTTTTGTATGTTTTTTAATTTATTTTTTTGAGAGACAGAGACAGCACAAGCAGGGGAGGGTCAGAGACAGAGGGAGACACAGAATCCGAAGCAGGCTCTAGCTAAGGGCCCAACGCGGGGCTTGAACCCACAAACCGTGAGATCATGACCTGAGCCGAAGCCGGATGCTTAACCGAGTGAGCCACCCAGGCTCTGGAATTCAACTTAGCTTATCTTTGAAGCTCATTTCCATTTCTTCCCTTTGCCTGGGGGTCAACCACCCCAAACCCATGCATCATCACCAGATCCTAGCTCCAGCTCCTCTACCAAACCTTACTGACCCCATGTTAGAAAGAAAAAAAAAAGTTTTAATTTCCCAGAGATCCTAAATACCCTTGATGCGTCTCTGCCTTCCTAGACCTATTTTTCTGCACATTCCTCCCATGTTCTAGGCACTTGTTCAGAAACAATCAAGCTTTCACTATAGCTCTTAACTTTGCCCATGAGGTTTGTTCTCACCCTTATTTTTGCAGACCTGGTAACTTGTCATTCAGATCTCTACCAAATACCACTTCCTGGAACTTTCTCTGACTCCTAAACCCAAAGTAGACAGTGTTATCCCTTTTCCTTCTTCCCTTCCTTTGTTTCTGGCTTCTGTTAGAATGACTGAGATTTTAATTTAGTTTTTTACTCTATCACTTTGCAAGTAATCCATATAATTTGTTTTCTTCTGATGGTTTCTCTTATATTTTAAACATATCCACTCACTCCCCAAAGGCTAAAGTTAATTTGTGTCTTTTCCTCCTCTGAAGCATCCTCTGAAGTTTAATCATGATTTTTGTCTTTTTTTTAATCTTCAATATACATGTCTGCTTCCCAATGTTTGCCATCTTTTTTCTTCCTTCTTGCATTCCACTTCTTTTGTTTTCTTTGTGTACAAGTATATCTCTTGTATAGTTACTTTATTCAGGATTTACAAAGAGTTAGCCCTCTACTTCTTGTATTTATGAAAGTATTTTATTTTGCACTTTGCTCTTGAGTGATTATTTTGTTCCTTGTCAAAATCTAGTCTGACAGTAATTTCCACATTATTCTAAAGATGTGAATCTTTGGTTTTATGGCATCTGTTATTGTTTATAAAAATCTATATTATTAGTTTACCATTCCTTTTTAGAGATATAGTCATCTTTTTTGGGAGCATTTAGGATTTTTCTTTCTCACTGCCATTCTGTGCGTGTTCATTTGGAGATATCTAGTGTGGATTGATTCCTTCATTTGTCTTGCTTGGGACCAAGTACACTTCTCAAATATCAGAATTAACAACTTTCATTGATTTCCATTCCAGTCTTTAATATTTCCCTTCTTGTGCTTACATTGTATTTTATTTTCTCTTTTTTTTTCTATAGTGTCTTAAAATTTTTGTTTGTTTGAGAATTTATTCAAGCATGAATGGGAGAGAGGCAGGGGTGAGAGAGAAAATCCCATGCTGGCTCCACGCCCAGCACAGTCTGACATGGGGCTCAATCATGACCTGAAATCAAGAGTCTGATGCTCAACCCCCTGAGCCACACAGGCACCCCATGGTGTCTTAAGATGGAAGCTAAGGTCATTAAATTGAGGCCTTTGAGTTTCTAGATTTCTTTGTTATTCATTTCTAATTTAATTCCACTGAGGTAAGGGAAAGTAGTTTTCTTCTCATCACTGCTTTTGAGAAAATTGATTATCATGTGCCTTGGTATAATTTTCTTTATATTCTTGAACTTGGGATCCATTAGTTTATAGTTTTCATCGGGTTTTGGAAAGTTTTGGTCATTATTACTTTAAATATTTTTTCTGCCCCTCTCCCTAAGGACTTCAATTATACATTTATTTAGATTGCTTATCCCACAGTTCATTGAGGCTCTTTTTAATTTTTTTTTTATTACTCTCTTTCCTTTTGGATAGTTTTTATTTCTCTGTCTTCAAGTTCACTGTCTTTTATCCGCAATGGCTAATCCACCACTACATACACACTGTGTAGTTTTTTCTTCTCCAACATTGTAATTTTCAACTTTAGATGTTTGTTATTCTTTTATTCATATTATCCATAGTGCTACTTAGTTTTCTTTTTTTTTTTTTAATTCTTTTTAATGTTTTTATTTATTTTTGAGAGACAGAGAGAGATAGCGTGAGCAGGGGAGGGTCAGAGAGAGAGGGAGACACAGAATCCAAAGCAGGCTCCAGGTTCTGAGCTAGCTGTCAGCACAGAGCCCAATGTGGGGCTCAAACCCACAATCGTGAGATCATGACCTGAGCTGAAGCCAGACACTTAACCGACTGAGCCACCCAGGCACCCCCTTAGTTTTCTTTTTTGAACACCTGGAATGCAGTTACCTTTTAAAAATGTTAGTAATTTTATTATTTCTTTTCTATTTGTTTATTCTCTTTTGTGTTTCTCTTTACCTTTTCTTTTTAACCATCTTGTAATTTACTTGAACTTTATTATAATTCCATTTTCATTTACATCTGGTATTATTAATTATAATGTTGTATAGTGTTTTTATATATAAATACGTAACATATCACAGTCTACTTGTATCAACATTTTATTACTTTGAGTTAAATGTAAAAACCTTACTTACATTTAGGTCCCTTTATACTTCCCACTTTTAAGGCACAGATGTTTAGTATCTCCTATATGTGTATTGAGTATCACAGCAGAGGCTGTTACAATTTTTGTTTCATCCATCATGTATAATACAAGGACAGGAGAGTCTATTCTATTTACACCTATTTTTACCCATTCTTTTTCTTTTAAAAATATTTATTTGTTTACTTATTTATTTATTTATTTACTTACTTACTTATTTATTTATTTATTTAGAGAGTTTGTGAGGGTGAGGGAAGAGAGAGAGGGAGAGAGAATCCCAAGCAGGATCTGCACTATCAGTGCAGACCCTGACATGGGGCTTGATCTCATGAACCATGAGATCATGACCTGAGTTGAAATCAAGAGTTGGATGCTCAACAGACTGAGCTACCCAGGTGACCCCCTTTAATTGTTGTTTAAGAAGTCTGTTGGCAGGGTGTGTGGGTGGCTGAGTCAGGTAAGCATCTGTCTTCGGCTCAGGTCATGATAACACAGCTTGTGAGTTCAAGCCCTATGTTGGGATCTGTGCTGACAGCCCAGAGCCTAGAGTCTGCTTCAGATTCTGTGTCTCCTTCTCTCTCTGCCCCTCCGCTGCTCTTGCTCTGTCTCTCTCTCTCAAAAATAAATAAGCTTTTAAAAACAGGGAAGTTTGTTGACAAAGAAGTTTTTTAGTTTCATTTATTCTGAGAATGTCTTTAGTTTTCTCCTCATTGCTCAAAATTATTTTCACTAGATACAGAATTCAGTGTTGACAGTTCCTTTGTTTCAGCATTTGAAAAATGTTGTGGCTCTTTTATGCCACTTTCTTCTGGCTTCCAGGGTTTCTGTGACAAATCTGCTGTCATTTGAAAAGTTTCTGTCCCCCATAGAACAGACTAACTTCTTTCAGGAGTTTTTCTTTGTCCTTGGTAATAAGTTTGATTATGATATATCTAGGTGTGAACTTCTTTGGCTTTATTCTGTTTAGGGTTCGCTTATCTGCATCCACTATTCTGCATACATACTTATCATCATATGAAAGGTTATGCCTTTCACTAAACTTGGAAATTTTTCAGCCATTATATCTGAATATTTTTGCAGCTCCACATCTTTCTTTTCTTTCTGTATAGATAGTGATACAGATGTTAATGTTAGATCTATTGTTATTATCCCAAATGTCCCTGCAGCTGTCTTCATTTCTTAAAATCTCTTTTCTCTCTTGTGTTCATATTGGGTAATTTCTATTAATATGTCTTCAAGATCACTCATTATTTTCTCTGTTGTCTCCAGTCTACCTTTGAGCCTGTTCTGTGAGAGTTTTTTATTTTGGTTACTCTATGTTTCATCTCCACATTTTTTTCTTTGGTTATTTTTATGTCTTCTATATCTTTACTGAGATTTTCTATTTTTCATTTTAAGAGTCTTTAGCATTGTTAGTAGTAGAATTTTTATGAATACTGCTTTAAAATTCTTGTCAGATGATTACAGCACCCGAGTCATCTCTGTTGGTATCTATTGATTGTCTTTTCTCAGGCATTTTGTGATTGTCCTAGTTCTTGGCATAGGAGTGGTTTTCAGTTGTATCCTGGACTTTTGTGACATTATGTTGTGAGACTCTGGATCTTCCTTTTTTTTTTTTTTAAACTGACACTCATCCTGTTTAGGTACAGTGCATAGATCCAGGTTGGGGAGGGAATGTTTAGTTCCCTGTTTGGCCCTGGTGACACTACCCTGGCAAAAGAGAAGACTGATTTATACTGTATCATTGCATAGCAGTGTGGGATGGGTAAAGCTTCTGGTTGGGCCCTGCTCATGTCTCCTTGGAGAAAGTGGAGCATGAACTTGTACCTCCTTGGTGCTGAGGCATGGGCACATAAGCCCGGCTACCCAGTGGCCGTGCCATCAACGCTGTGGTGGGGAGGGTGGAGCACCACTGACATCTTCTGCGGGTGGAGCTGAATACTTCACTACTTTGTTGGCCCCACAGATAGCACATTGCATTTTTCCATTGTTTTCCAATGGTGTTTGGCTGGGGTAAGGCGAGAAGTCTCAAAAATATTTCCTGTTTTGTTAGGCTGGTCTTTTCCTATTATTTTCCCTAGCAAGAAGCTTTATTTTGGAGCTTCGTGTCTGTCTGGAGTTCTGTGTTTCAAGCTTCTCCAGCACCATCCCTGGGATATATGGAAGACGAAGGGAGAACCCAGGAAACTCACTGCTGTGTTGTATCTCAAGTCCTTGTATTCTTTCTACCTTTTAGAGACTTCCTGTGGTTGTTTTTTATATTATGTCGGAATTTTCTATTTGTCATAATAACTATTTTAGTATTCTTGTTTGATAATTATAACATTTGTGCTGGTTATAGGTTAGTTTCAATTGTTTGATTTCTTTTTTCCTTATTATGGGTTGTGTTCTCTGCCTTCTATAATTAGATGCCAGACAGACATGATGAATTTTATTTTGGGGGGTTCTGGATATTTGTGTATTTTTATAAATGTATTTGAATTCTTTTAGTACACAGTTAAATTACCTGAGAATAGTTTGATCCTTTTGGGTGTAATTTTTAAAATTTGTTAGGTGGGACCAGAATAGCATTATATCTGGGCACACTCTTGTTCTGTCATCTGAGAAAGTCATATTTCCTGTCCCTGGGATATCACCCTTCTTCATTGCTTGATGTCTAATCTCTTGAAAATTATTTATGCATTGCCTTATAATTAATTAATTAAATTAATTAATTAAAAGCTAATTAATTAATTAAAAGCTTATTTATTTGGGGGATGGAGAGTGGATGCATGAGCAAGGGAAGGACAGAGAGAGAGGGAGAGAGAAAATCCCTAGCATGCTCTAAGCTGTCAGCACAGAGCCTGACTCGGGGCTTGATATCATGAACTATGAGGTCATGGACCTGAGCCAAAGTAAAGAGTTGGGCACTTAGCCACCTGAGCTACCCAGGCACCCCTACACATTGCCTTTTAAGAGTTTATTTCAGGGGAGGGTAACTGGTTCTAGTTACTTAGTCTTGGCCAGAAGCAGAAGTTTCATTGGCAGCCTTAAAAGGGGGAAAATTAACAAAAAATAAAAATGAAGTTTGGGATACAAATGTGAGGAAATTAGCAAAACGTAGAATCAGATGAAATTAGAGGTCTTTATGATAATCTTCCAGAAATACTTATTACCAAATCAACCGAAATTGTGTTTCTTTCACTCCTAGTTCCATCCTTCAATTAATACTTAATACCACCAGTGCTAGAAGATGCAGCTAGAACAACAAACTGTCCAGTGTCTGGTTTTAGCTTTCTCTAAGGGCCAATGGAAATAAACCAATTCCCTTCTTTCATTTCCACTAAATCCCACCTCTTTTCCAGGGACAAATTCAAGTAGTCTTGGAATCTCTTGGAAGCTATACTAACTTCCTTCTCCATGTATCCAGTGCTCAGAATGATTAACTTTGCTTTCATAGATGCAGAGAATATTATAATTGGAAGGATGTTTAGAGATTAAAAAAAAAGTATCATTTTACATGCAGAGAAAGAAAAGTGGGGTATGGGGAGACCTAATCAGTGCAAATGATAGTACTAAATGCAGTAGAGTGAAATGGTCAAGGGAAGAATTCCTCTTCATGTATCACGGATTGGGAAAACCAAGTTTGTGAAAATAAGATGAGTTTTCAATGTTTTATAAAGTGATAGAGGTGGATCATTTGGGCATAAAATGAGTGTGTGTGCATGCATGTGTGTGTGTATTTTCATACTTACAGTTCTTTCTTGAAAATGAGCTGCTATTTTCTGGTGCTCAAATAAGGACTCCTTTTGCAGTAGTCCTGGAGTAACTTATAAGAAATCAATGAACTATCTGACTCATATAATTCATTATATTCTTATACAGAAGCTAGAAATGGGTATCTCCATCCTATCTCTGAAATATAAATCATGAACAAGGCTTATATAATAAGAGGAAAACCTCTTCTCCATTGCAACATTGCACATTTCCTTCCAGTTTTAACCCCTCAGTATACTGTGACCACCTGTGATATGTGACCTTAACTCAGAGAGTTTCACTGGGTGGTTCTCATAAAGACAATTGTGGAGTGAGGCTTTTCTAGACTTTTTGGTACAATTATAGGCACTTGAGGCATCCTTCTCATGTGCAACATCTATGACTTGACAGATCCTGAAAGCCATGATGCCTTATAATTTATACCAACCGTGTTTAGAGGGCCAATAATTAAAGTAAAACATCCCCAAAGAAAGAATTACAGGTTATATAATTAGATGTCTCTGTTGAACAAATTAAAAAAATATTGGCAGGACATGAGAAAAACTACTAATTAAACTGGTTTTGATTCCAGATCCCTGGTATTTGAGAACTCTCCTAATACCCACAGTGGCCACCACACCTACCATTTTATCCTGGTCAGGTATAATGCCATCAGAGCAAATGGTTTGTAAAACAGAAAATAGCAAAGACAAATTCTGAATAATGAAATGATCTTAGTATCAATTTCTGGTTCCTTTGGTTCAAGGATGCTAAAGTTTGACATTTCCCATGGTAATGTCCCAAAGAACATTCCTGAGATTGCTTCTTGGAGTTCTTGTAACTAGATTTATATTGGCCTGTGGGATTCAGTTGTTGACTCCCTGTTTGCCTGATTCAGTATTATTCACATGCTAGAGGCTCAGGTCATGTTTGTGGTTGATATGCACATCCTACTGTAACTGTTGGGGTAATGAAAAATCTACTTCCAACTTGGAAGTAGATAGAGATGGTGGTTGTAACAACATTGTGAATGTGCGAGATGCCACCGAATTGTTGACTTTAAAGTGGTTATTTTTATGTTACGTGAATTTCACAAACTGAATTTTGACAAGGGAGGTAGGAAAGGGAGTGACTTGTCTCTAAAAATAAGCCTGTAGGAAGGATTATTACTCTGTAGCTTGGGGACTCCGAAAATACACAAATACATTTTTGAAAATTGTGTGTAAAATAATGAGTGTGCACGTATATGGTATCTATGCATGCTTATGTATATGCTGTCTATTTTGACTTTCTAGAAAGCTGTCTTGTTTACTTAATGCTTTTATATAAAATATGTTATAAAGTTTTAGATAAAGAATATTCTAGAAAGATGCGTTCTGGCCATGCAAATACATTTTGTGATGATAATATAAAAATTTGTGACCAAATGAGATAGAATATCTGAGAAAGAAAATGACATTTAAAAATATTAGGTATAAAAAAGTATGAAGCACCACGTCACACCCAGGAATTTCTGTATCTAAGATAGTATTTGCCAAATGGTTTTTTGTAACAGACAAAGAGACAAACAAACAAAAAAATACCTTATTATTAACAACAAAATAAAGGGGATAGGGTGAGTGAGAACCTCATCTTGAAGGGCCTCCCTCCGGCCACATGATGGCTGCCAGCCTCACTGAGTGCATTTATGTGTGAGCGTGTGTCGCTCTTCTAGAAACATAGAATGAGTAAGCGCTTGCCAAGAAGCCCAGCCCAGCAGCAGCAGAGCCATTATTAAACTGTAGCCCCAGAGCCTCCCAGTTTTATTTTATTGTTTCTGGGATGAGAGTGCCATGCAGCTTTTAGGCAACTTTCTTTCCAAGCAATTAAGTCCCCCATCTCCCCATCTCAGAAACCACAAAAAGGAAGCACATAAGCAGGGGGAGGCGGCCGCGTGGTGGGGGTTTCCAGGTTATTTATTACCTTAATAACTCTGGGTTCCTCCCAGCCCGCCTCAGACTCCTGTTTCTGTCAGGCTGGCGAGGACAAACGATCCCTTAATTGTAGGGTTTGTGGGCTGAAGTGGGTACCAAGCACAGTTTATTGTCCAGGAAAGGCTGTTAAGTAAGACGATGTGATAGTGCCCTGGACAATACGTCATTAAACAGAAATTAAAAGCAGAAAACTTTCAAGTAGCCAGTCTCTAACTTGTATTAACTACTTAAAGGCAAGGTTGGTTGTGTCTGGAGCCCAGGGTGAATCGGGAGAACGGTTAGTCAGACAAGCAGGAGACCAGAAGTGGCTGTGGAGTCATCGTGTGTGTCCTGTCCTCTGAGACCACGTCCCTGGCTTGCTCCATCTGGACAGCGGCGGCTGTCATGCCTGGGGACTGGAGGCCGCCAACCCCCCTGGCAACATGTTCTCTACTATTATTTCATTTGAACTTTATTACATCTTTGCAATGTACTGGCCCCGTTCCTATAGCCACACGAGGAGGTGGGCAGGGCCTTTGGGACTTGCTTAGGTCACACAGTCAGGTGACAGCCCTGCTGAACGTGGGCCACCTCTTCTCAGCTGCTCAGTTTCACTGGGAGCGGATACCTCTAACCTCAGGGAGTCAGTCTCAGACTCCAGCTTGGGTGCTTTTAGGCAGAGTGATATTCTCCTGTGGATTAGAGTACAATCCTCCCCCCCCCGCCCCCGGTTTAAGGAAGAGAATAACTGAAGAACTTTGAATAGTGATCAGTCAAGTGATCCCTGCTTCTAACAGCATGACAGAGACCTCAGAGAGCAAGTGAATAAATAATAAGAGAATGGAAACTTCAACCTGCCTTTACTTACAGCTCTACTGAACCACACTCTTCGCCTGTCTGGTCTCACTTTGCTCTTTTAACCTAATCTCTTTAAAAAAAAAATGTTTATTTATTTTGAGAGAGAGAACATGAGCGGGGTGGGGGGGGGCGGCAGGGGAGCGCAGAGAGAGAATCCCAGGCAGACCCTGCACTATCAGCCCTGCACTGTCAGCGCAGAACCTGACACGGGGCTCCATCCCATGAACTGTGAGATCACGACCTGAGCCAAAATCAGGAGTAGAATGCCTAACTGACTGAGCCACCAGGTGGCCCTTCATTCCTCTTCAGATGTCTTCTTCTCTATCTGCTCCTCCTTATTTGTGACCTTTCCTTACTCCCCCTATTTCTACTGTCCCCAACCCCTATTCCAACCAGCCTCTTTGTTCCCTTTCAGTCTGAGAGTTTGCTGACGGTTCTCATTTCTACTTTTCCTTTCCTCTTCCTCTTCCTACCTTTCCTTCCACTTTCTTCTCTTCCAACTTATATAAACATGAAACTGAAGAATAATATGTATTTTCAGCCCATATTGGTTGTATTGAATCTATTAGTGTAAGCTGTTAATTAAAAATAGGAAATGTGAAGCATTTTATATTTCTCTAAGTGAAACAGCAACAGATAAATCACAATCATTCTTATATATAGCTCTGAATTTTTTTTTCCTAGGAGGTAAGTAATTCTCAGAAGTCGTTCCCTACCCCACTAAGATTTTTAGAAAATGGAAAAAAAAGGATTCTCAACATGTTTCTAATCCTGTGTTATCTGCTCAATTTTGTATTTCTCAGATTAAACTGAATCCTATTTGCTCTTATTTAGTCCACGGCTGAGAGTGGTGTTTTTCTCCTAACGATGCCCTTGAGTAGACAGTTGAGTAAAGACCCTGACATCCCAATTCTTCCTTCGGTTTTAAAGACGTTTGTCTCCACTGTTCCTCTCTGCTCATATTCTGTCTTTCTTAAGCAAGATTATTCAAAACTCGTAAATAAGGCAGAAGGACTCCTCGATGGCCCTTTCAGTGTCATCCCAGAGCATTTTGTCACGTTCACCTAGGGGTCGTCTCACTTTGAGGAAGGTAACTTTGTTTGGTTTATTATTTATTATTAGATTAAGGCTCAGATTCTCTAAAATTGGTTGGTAAATTGTGGAAGATTTATGTGTTGCAAATGGTTTTTATTAGGTAGAAAAAATACCTCCAGGGGCTGTGGTTTTATTGTCCTGTAGGACATTAACTGGTTTTCAATCTAAGTTTGCAGTCTTCTTTTTTTCAGCTCCTTCAGATTGGCTTCGCCATTCTGCTGGTTCCTTTATTAAAGAGTTAAATACATCTTTGACTCATCTCTCTGCTCATATGACAGTTAACTTATTGAAAAATGTTCTGATATCTTCAAATTTAGCTCAGGCGACACTTCATGCAGGGACCTTCCCTTATTATTTCTGCAACATCCATCTTGCCTTTCACAGAGTTTTTGTAATTGATTCAACTGAGTTAATACCTCTTTATTTACAAAAAAAGTGTACTATTTTAGAGACAGAAGCAGTGTTGTATACTTCTTCTGTATCCAATTCTTATCCATCAATGAAAACAGAGACAGTCTCCTTAAATGTTTATTGGATTGGATAGAATTGAACTGAATCTGTCTCAATTGTCTTCAGCCTTAGGCTGCTAACAATAGCTTGCATGGAAAGAAAGCTTTAGTGCTCACAGAGTATTAGTTTCTAGAGCTCTCCGTTATTGTCTCTTGGGAATATTTACACTGGCTAGTTTTTGCTCTCATAGCTGTCCATCTCTGGCCCAATTTTGGAGCCTTTCCAGGAATCTCTTGGTAAGCAGCAGAACAGATTTGAGTCATTTTGCTTAATGCCAGTAAAATGTCACCTGGGTGCCACCTCGGGGTGCTGGGCTGGAACTAACAGCATTATCCCTTCCTCATCTATGAGCTGTGTCCACACTGGCTAGATGCTGCCTGGGTATTACAAAGAATGTAACATTCGTGTTCTCCTTTTTTTTTTTTTTTTTTTTTTGTTTTCATATGTTGAAATTAATGTGTCATTGTGAAGATTCTAAACAGATGGGAAAAGGTCAAGGTTTCTTTGTTGCTAAGTATGTTTCCATGGCTACAGCAATATATGTGCATTATCAGAAAGCGTCGTTTGTTTGGCAGTGATGGCTCATTAGCGGAGGGAGGAGCCCCCCTTTGGTGGTTCTGGGTGGTTTATTTCTGTTTTACTTTTCATCTTGTTCTGAGAACCATAGTGATAGATTGGAAGACAAATACACCTAGTAGCTGTAGGTGAAGAATACCTACAACAGCTTAACACTTCCATATAAATGACCCAAACAGTTTAATTGGGACACCTGAGCAGAGATTAAAAACGAAGCAATGTCTAAACCACTGTATGTCTGGGTTTTGCTTGTCTTACGGATTCAGCACTTTGTGGAATGCCTGCCCTTTCTTTTCTTCTACTTCTTGGTACTTGCTGCCAGGACATAAGGGAAGCCCCATTTCCCTCCCCCTGGATTTTCCGAGATATAGTGTCCTTCAGACTTGTTGCTTTTGTCCTGTCCTGGTTGGTTTTGCTCTAAGGTATTTCTGTGGTTGCAGTAGGGAGCATGTGAAGAGGAGTACATTGGGTCAGGCAGTATTAGGATTGACACAATTGACCACGTTGATCCCAAAGGAAGAACCTGTAGTGAGGATTTTTGGATACAAATGCATGGCAAATTGAGATTTAATTCATATCGAATCCAGGAGATTTGGATACAGGTGAAATAGCAGTGAGTGTCTTTGAGCAGTAGGGATGCTGGAAGTCAGACCCATGGCAAGCTACCTATTGGGTTGCAAGCCAGATCCCAGTCAGTAGCTAAGAATTTCAGGGACATAGCCTAGGTCCCAGCAAGAGGAATTGATAAGACAGGCTTCAAGGGGTATCATCTGAGGGAAACTGAGGTTTCAACTCTAGTAATCACATAGAGTAGGCACTGATGCTTAGGATAGCATTCCACACTTAAGAGTGGCAGAGGTAATTCCAGATTCTACTAGCCACTGGAGTCAGCAAAGTCCTGCTCACCTTCATAAGGACTCATTGTATACATGTGACGGGTCTGGGATGTATTTGTCTCTTCATTTGCAGTCTCTAGCACCAGGGCTGCTTCTCTGCCAGGTTTGGTGACTAGGGTAGTAAACATGTGATCTGGGATGGTAGTACCTGAGGGGTGGAGGGTTAATCCCTCTCACTTTGAGTAACCGGGAGAGCCAAGAACAACCTTTGCCCACCTCTGCCACCCTCAGTCTGTATCCTGGTGTCTCTGGAAAATGATGGATAGTTTCTAGAGTGAAATGCTGGAGTGACAAGTGGTAATTTGGAGCCACAAGAATGGAACTGTTTGTTCTCCTTTATCAGCCACCAAGACTGACTGATTTAAGACAGTCTTCTCTGTTTTCTGGCCTCAGGCTCCTCATTGGTTTAGTTCAGGGCTGGACTTGCAGTGTTAATGGCACTTATGTGAATTTTTTAAGTATATGCTGAGGAATAAGCAGCATAAAATATCCTGGTATCAGAAGTTTAAAGTGAAAGAAATCCATGTTGGTTACTCAACCTCCATTCGATAGATGAGAAAAATATGTCTGATCCCTCCATTTCTCCTGCCACTACTTCAGTCTGGGCTATCGCCGTTTCAGTCCTGCTTTATTTATTCCGCCTTTACTTTGCAACCAGTCTTCTCTGCCTCCAGTTCTCCACCTTAATATGTCCAGCTCACTGCTGCTGGAATTATTCTTCCTAATACTGTCATTTGTCTGCTCAGAAGACTGTTGTGCGCCCCACCACCCACAGGATAAAGAATAAACTCATTATCTGTGTACTGAAAGCCACGCACAAGCCATCTTTCTATTCCATCACCACAAACATAGAACAGATAGGCTGGGTTCTTTGCTCTCCCCTGATTGCTCTCCTTCCTGCGTGCAGTATGCTTTCACATGTCCTCGTGTGTTGGGGCCCAGTAGGCAAAAAATACCCTCAAAAAATATTTGGCCTCCTGGGCCGCACATATGGCTTCTGTTCATCCTATGATTTTTCTCATTGCTTTGCAAAGAGGCATATACTTTTAGGCTTTGAATCAACTTGGGTCAGTCAGTGACCTTCCCTTACTTTATTTTCTGGCTCCTTGTCTGCTGTTGTCTCTGCCAAAAGATTTGCTTATAAAAGGATGAGCATCTTACCCTTGAATAACTGATGAAGGGCCTTAAGGAATGTATATCTCCTCATAGAATCCTTCAGGTTTATCTTATGTTTAAAACCAGACTATTACTAGGGGATTCCTCTTTTTGCAATGACTTAATCCTGTTACTACGGTCCTGATAAGAATGACCTTTTCTGGAGCATGTCTTTACTTCAGGGACCTTGAACTATGTAACCATTAAAGAAATGATGTAATCACCCATGGTATATAAGACCCTGGCCATCTAAATAAAACGTGGCTTTACCAACCACCATCCACGATGTCTGTCTTGTCTGTCCTGTCTGTCTTGTTCATCTTGTCCATCTTCTTTTCTAGAGATACTGCGCCGACACCAGCCCCCCACTCGGGACCTTTTGACTGTGGCGTGTGGGTTGGTCCCCCGCACTCGTGCACTCATAGAGGCTGGTTTCCTGCCGTGGTTTCTCTTTGTACCAGCTAAACTGTTATGCATTGATTGACTCACCTGTGGCATCTTGGGCATGCCTCTCTCATGGGATGTACCTTGACCTTGTGTAGTTGAGGGGGGGTGCAGAAAAACTGTGTCATATTCATCTTGGTTCTCCAGTGTGAGGCATGTACATTTGATTGAAATGAACCAACTACAGACTTCTGCTTATTTTATTTCTCCTTTGAGAATCTTCTTTTCTCCTACATCTAGCCTCCAGCCATGTCTCCCTCAACCCTGCTGCATTCTGTGACTAGTGAGCTACTTTTTATCTTCCAAGAACCTGCTTATACATCAACTACTTATGAAACCTCACCTAGCTCTCTCCTCCTATTTATCTTCATTGCAAGCAGTTGGAGGCAAACAGCCAGGTTGCTCACAATTGTGTCTGCAGACCAGTCCAGGTCCTTAGTATTTGTTTGGGGAATGCATATTATTAATTTTATTTCTGAGACACTATACATTGTACAAACTTCTCTTATCAGAACTATCTCTTTTAATAAAATAAGGAGTTCTATAGGTAGGGCAGGCAACTTTAACCTTTTTTTTTTTTAAATACATGAAGGAATAAGAGTCACATGGAATGGAAATCTGCCAAAGATCAGTGTTAGAAAGCAGAAGTTGTGGGATTCTAATCATTATTTATGACTTAAACTGAATGATCTTTCACTGTTCCCATAGAGACATGATTGCCAAAGTCCAGTCCCACTGGATTCTTATTGCCCACCCACCTGGATTGTCCTGAGCCTTCAGTATGATGCTTCCATCTCCCCCCGAGCCTCCACTGACCTCCTGCTTCCGCTGGTTGGCAGCACACCTATTTGACACATGTGATGAGAGGGAGCCAACATCTGTGGGGTTCCTAGGTGCTAGAGATTTCATATGGTTACACAATTCTTAACAAAAAGTCTTTGCTCTACATATTTGTTATCTTTTATTAATATCACATATTTTGGAAACTTCTCCATGGGGGAGTAATAGCATTTAGTCCTTCTTTGTGTCAGCCTACTTATAAGAGAAGCCAGACTCAAATTCTTATCTTCTGACTCTGATTCCGTGGTATTTCCATCAGACAACACTACCCAATTAAGGAAGGGAGAGAGTTAGAGCCTCTTGGACATGAGCAAGCCACATTCTTAGTAGCACACATCTGAAAAATTCCTTTTATTCTCCACCTTTCAGAAATTCCCTTCTACGGGAAGCTAACAAGCAGCTGACCAAATACTGAAACAGAGGAACATCTTTGCCAATTTGTCCTTTGTGAAACAAGAAAAGCATGATTTCTTTATCAGAAAGTACAATTTTTTTTTCATCCCATCGCACAGCAAGCACATGCTCTTAGGTAACCCAGCTCCACCAAGGCAAAATGACAAGGGAGGAAAGGCATTTTCCTGGAAATATCTGGTCGATATGATCTTGAATGTGCCTTCTGCCATGGGCAGTGTTTTTTTTCTGTGAAGTTGAGGTACTGGAGGAATGTGGATTTTCTCTAACAACAACAAAAAAAGCATGGAATTTGGAAATAAAAAAGAAAGGACATTTCAAAGGTATTCAACATCAGGAAACTCATGAAAGGCAGTAGATAAGACATGTTAGAAGTCATGTTATGTGCTCTAGCCAAAATTACTCTACATGTGGATCTTTTCTGGAACTGGAAGATCATTAGACTGTCCACATGACTATAAAGGGCCTAACTTTAAACACAAATTAAGTAAATGGTCACTTGGTTGGAGAAGCTTAAAGATATGAGAGATAAGTGATATAATCATTGTTTTAAGTATATATTTTTAAGTTTATTTATTTTGAGAGAGAGATAGAGAAAGCATGAGCAGGGGAGGGGCAGAGAGAGAGGGAAAGAGAGAATACCAAGCAGACTTTGTGCTGTTAGCACAGAGCCCAACATGGGGCTAAATCCTCAGAACCATGAAATCACAATCTGAGTCAAAATCAGGAGTCAGACACTTAACTGATTGAGCCACCTGGTACCCCCAGAATCCTTGGTTTAAAAGGCTGTAAGAAATATTAGAGAGTATCCCCTAGAATGATGTTTTTCAAACCACTGGTCATAACCCTTTAATCAGGCATGAAATCAATTTAATGACGGCATTAAAAAAAGTTAGAACAGACTAGAAGAGCAAAGTGCGTGCATATAATAGAATTTGTGGAATTTTTATTTTTATGCACATATATATATATATATATATATATATACAGTGTTTGATTTAAAATATATTTGTATATTTCTTACAGTGGGTCATGCCAAAATTCTTAAACAGCACTAACCACTAGGTTACATGAGAACAAGGAACTGAATGTCCCATGTCTCGCACCCAAACATGGTATTCAAAAAGTATTTGTTGACTGACCTAGTCCACCTCTTTCCTCTTACAGTCATAAAACTGTGGCCCAGAAAGGTAAAGTCTCATCTAAAGTCACAAAACTGGTTAGTGACAGAATCAGGAGTTCTTCGTAATGAGTCATAACTTATAATGCTTCTACTCCATCCTTCAAGAAAAAACTTTTTTGGCAAAATTGTCATTCCATTGGCAAACTGAAGGTATTTCCCCTTAAAACATGAGTCTTTTTTCCAGGGATCTGTTATCTCCTGATCTTCCCAGTGTTTCCTGGGTCTTCCCACTATATCCATTCACCTTTGCCCTGGACTGGGTACCTGTCCTCAGACTGTTGACCATCATCTCATCCTTCAGCTTGCCTAGACTTTTGGTTACAGTCTCCTTTACTTCAACCCCTCCTATGTTGTGTTAGCTTCCAAACCCTATCACCCAGACATGGTGATCATTAACTCATGCTTTTTCTTTTTTAAATACATTTTACTAAGTCAGTGGCACAACAATTTGTAGTCTACTTTCTTCTACGAACATTTTAAATGATAACATGTTTGATGATGTTGAAATGCCTGTAGAAAGGGAACTCAGAAATAGGGTGGCTTTTCAGAAGACAGAAACCTGGGTAATTTTACATGTTAATTGGATTTTGAGTTGTAGGAATCATTATTTCCCAAGAGTAAAGGGGATGCATCTTTCTATCAGGCTATAGAAAACCAATAGTCATTGTGTATTAGAGCAGCCACAGTGAAAACTAACAGTCTTTCCGTGATTGGTGCTTCTCTCCATGATGACATGGCTCAGTCAAGAATCATCTTTGCTCCTCCAGTGCTAATTAGCAGCTGACAGCTGTAAAGGGGAGGATGGCACTGTGTAGTAGTGACTTGAGCTGATGGAGTAATGCACTATTCATTTTGTACTTGGGTCTTATTTCAGAGACTGGTAACTTCTTTCTGCTTTAATAATTGAATAAGTAACTTCAAGGACTAGGAGAGACAGAGTAGCATAAGCTTCTTACAAAACCAAGGTAAGATGACATATCATATTAAAAAATCTAATTATAAGTGAGGCAGTTTGCATTTACCTCCTGGCTCTATCTCTAAGAACTTGTGGATTTGGGACCACTCACTTCCTTTCTTTGAACCTCTCTTCTCACATCTGCAGAATGAAGGTTTGATAAGACCAGTAGTTCTGAACCTTGGGTGAACATCAGAATCACCTGAGGAGTTAAAAACAACAGCAAGAAAAACTGATAGGTGGGCTCTACCTAGAGAGAGTCTGATTTAAACTGGCCTAGAGTGGGGTTCAATTTAGGTATCAAAACAAAGTTCCTTAGAATATTATAATGTATAGTAAGGGCTAGATGACCACTAGGGCCTTTCAAGATCTGATATATTATGATAATTACAGTGAAAGCATGCAGGTTTTAGGCAAATAACTATTTTAGCTGTAGCAGAAATACAATTCAAACTGGAATGAGAAAAAATTAAGAAGGTGTTTAATGACTTTGGGCTTTGGGCTTCCCAATGTAAACTTTGTTTCCATCTGTAGTTTGGTCTTATTTTCTCCTTGATGAAGTTTGGCTACCCAAATTAACCGAGGAAAGCTGGTGGCCCTGGATTCACCTACTGCAGATTCACCTACTGTAGATCCCTCAGTGGAAAAAGGAGTTGTTTCCTTCTAATATCTGTAGATCAGCTCCAGAGATGGGCTCTAAGTGGTCCTGCTTGGCTCATCTGTCCCTCTCTTGGTGTGTTGGGTTATATGATTGACAGTCACACTGTATGGCAACCTCCAGCCGCTGCTCCTTTGGATCTACCACACCATTCAGACCAGGTCACATGTTCACTGTTGTCACTCCCAGCCAATGATCAAGCACAGTGAGGGTACCCAAATAGGGCAGTTCCTGCCTGATAAGGAATTCCTTTAATGGGATCTAGTGAGTTCAGGAAGCTCACCCACGTCCACCATTGGTCTGAGATTCTCAGAACTGCACTGTAGTCTGAGGTCCTTTCTACTCAATTATTCCTTCCCTTTCTCCTTTTATAGATGCCAAATATGCATTGTTATCTAAAATAAAGGTTCTTATTACCTATTTCACTCTCTCCTTCATCCTTCATTGCACTTTCCTCCTAGAAATCTCTTGCTTATTCATTCAGACCTGGTCTCTACTTCTTGGAAGACTTGAACACATTCAAACTAGAACCATATGGAATGGGAATGATTTGGTTCACCTTGGCAAGAAATGTCAGGTGTTTGAAAGAAAGCACTTGCCCACTTAGGCTGCATCTTTGGATTTCTGTCCAGTATGAGTCACTCTTAGAGGGATACAGACCAAGTGCTAGTACTGAGCCACTCGGCCTGTTTCCAGACCACAGGGTGTCTTCTAGAGGAGACTGATACTCCCACTGGCCAGTGAAACCCCTAAAGACATTGGATCTTTATGTGTTGAAGAGTTTGTTAAAAAGGAATTAATTAAGGAGCACCTGGGTAGCTCAGTCTGTTGAGCATCCAGCTCTTGATTTTGGCTTAGGTCATGATCCCAGGGTCATGGGATCAAGCCCCACATCGGGCATTGGGATCTGTTCTATGTGTGGAGCGTGCTTAAGATTCTCTCTCTCTCTCTCTCTCTCTCTCTCTCTTTCTCTCTCCCCCCCTTTTTTTTCTCTCTCCCTCCCTCTGCACTTTCCTCTGCTTATGCACTCTCTCTCTAAAAAAAAAAAAAAGAAGGAAAGAAATTATTCAAGATGCACATCTCAAGTTGTTACCTGTATCACTCTAAGCCCCCTCAGACATCGCCTATTGAACCACTTGTCTTACTAACATTAGCCTACCCATTGGATGTTTCCAGAGCCCATTTAACTTTTATAATTTCAAAAAAGAGAAATAGCCATCTCTATTCATTATTTAGAATTGATAAAAGTTAATGTTTTGTTATATGTGCTTCATATTTACTTTTTGGCTTTTGTTTAATGATTCTACTTTTTTAGCGGTGCTTTTTCAGAACAATGAAATGCAAGGTTTTTGGAGGAGAGTAAGTAGAATTCTTCCATTACTCCTCCAGCCTTAGCCTCAAGATGTCAACACTGTGATCTTACTGATTTTCTTGGATTTAATCCATTAAAATTTTTTTTAATGTTTTTAATTTTATTTTTGATATACAGAGAGAGACAGAGCATGAGATGGGGAGGGTCAGAGAGAGAGGGAGACACAGAATCTGAAGCAGGCTCCAGGCTCTGAGCTAGCCATCAGCACAGAGCCCGATGCAGGGCTCGAACCCACGAACTGTGAGATTATGACCTGGGCCAAAGCCAACGCTTAAACCAACTGAGCCACCCAGGTGCCCCCGAGATAATCCATTTGATATTCATAAATTCTTTCTTTTGGGAAAATTACATAACAGCTTATTATTAGACTAGTGATCCTGAGACGAGTTACTTTTAAATTTGATCATCTTTTATAAGCTCTTTGGTGTGAGCTACTTATTAGCTCAGATTTCCAGCTGGTGGCTTTCTGAGAGCAGGAAAAGGAGCAGTTTCAGTAAACTTGGGGGGCGAGGAGCAAAAATATCTGTGGCACAGGGTGCTGTCTCCACAGGTTGGCTCTGACGGCCACTAGAGTCATGGGTGTGAGCTATCTGAGACCACTGGGCACCACTGAGGGAACTGTCAGGTGAGGCACTAGGGAGACTGAAGAAGCAGTGGGGGAGGATGAAGGCAGAAGTTCTCTGCTTTCCGTTGTTGCCTAGGACCTGTCTTACACTGTTTTTGCCTGTGCAGCAAGATGTGCAAGAGGTGCAGTGACATCCTGAGCAGAACAGGTGGGCACAACCTCCCTTGCTTCTCTCCAGCCAGAAGGAAGCTAATGTCCAGCCCCTGGCGAGGCCCACTCGATTTACCAGGCGGAACACAGTGATCCAAGGATATGTGCCAGCTCTCCTGCCTAACCAAGCTGTGAGACCAACTGTTCCTTATTTTCCAAGCATTGAGGCTGCTTATGGAATTTGCTTCTTTGTATAGGAGTTGTATCCAAATTCCTCTCCTCTGGATTTGCTTGCTCTCCAAGCCTGAAGTCAAGCCAGCATTGGCTATTGGATCTTCTCCCAGCCACACATTTACCAACCATAGTAACCACAACACACATTTATGGCCTCTATTCTTGTTTTCAAGGGGCTTCTACACATTCTACTTGATTTGATACTAGAAACCAAGCTCTCCATTGGATTGGTCAAATATTAACACCTGTTTGGGGGGTGTTGGCCTGAGGTCCAGAGAAGCTAATATAAAGCAACTGTCAGAGCCGGGAGTCCATCTGTGGTCCAAGGATACTCGTCTGTTACCTCTTGGGTAGAAAATGCACATTCTCACTTCCTATTGGATAATATTTTAACTCTTATATGTCTTTTATATTCAGGTTTTTGTTGTCGTTGTTGTTCTCAACTAGCCAAATGAAGGAAAGAGGGGGGCATTAACATGGTGAGGCTCAAGGCCCTCCACTTGAGAGGGCAAAAGTAGAGATACTTGGAGCAGATGGTCATGTCTGCGTCATATAGGAGGAACATAAGGGCAGGAATAAGAAAACCTGAATTTTATTTTAGTTATTTTATTTTTTAAAGTTTATTCACTTATTTTTCAGAGACAGAGAGTACAGACAAGTGGGGGACGGGCAGGGGGAGAGAATCCCAAGTAGGTTCTGTGCTATCTGTGCAGAGTCTGATGTGGGGCTTGAACCCACAGACTGTGAGATCATGCCCTGAACTGAAACCAAGAGTCAGACGCTTAGCCGACTGAGCCACCCAGGCTCCCCAAGAAAACCTGAATTTTAATTCTGACTTTTCAGAGAATTATCTCTATGACATTCATTAAACTCACTTAACTTCTCTAAGTTTTGTTCTCTTCTTAAGGAGGAATAACATAAACCTGTTATTTATGCCCCCAAAGGGTTGTTGAGGTAATCTGATCAAACTGTAAAATAAAATTGCACTTAAAATTATAAAGCATTATTCAAATAAAAAGGTATTTTTCAGCATTGTCTTAATTATTTTCACATAGAAGGACTAAATTGGATGAAGGAATGAATGATTTGGATATTTTGAATACTCTGCATCTTCCCAGATTCTCACTGATTGAGGTTAGATTGTCTAGATTGTCTTTTCCCCTTTGCCTTTAACCAGAGGTCAAGTAAAGTTTGTTACCACGCTTTGACTAATAATGAAACTCTTGGATACTGCGGGGGGACAGACTTACTGATTTAAAGAACTTTAGAGCTAAAGGGGCCTGAGAGACCATCTTAGTCATCTCCTTATTTTGCTCATGCAGCTGTTGAGGTCCACAAGGGTAAAAAAGGGCTGCAGTGGGGTCATTTGGCCAGTTAATCCCAGAGCCACTAAATTCAAGACTCTGGACTTATCAGTGCAGTAGTCTTTCCAGTTTCTAATTCTGGGAGGAGGCTGCAGAGTGAGAAGGCCAGAGGAACCCCCAGGACTGTCTGTCCTTGGGGCTTTCCTTAGAGAAAGAATGAGTTTCAGCAGGTCTCTCTCTGGTGCCCTGACATCCCAGTTTTGAAGACCTCCCTCTAAAACTCCTTCATCCAGTACAGTGCCTTCCGGTTCTATAGCCTCCTGAAGTTAACTCTTCCAGGCAGTATTCCTGTTCTGATTTATGCTTTGGGGACACAAGATTTAGTGCCCACCTTCTTGTTGTTTGTGCACTTCTTATTTTTTATGTCTGCAGCGGGTGAATTTAATTGATGACTCACATGGAGAGCTCACTGTAGGAAATTTTAGCTTGTTGGTCCCACTTTCTTCAATAACCTGCAAACTAAAGAGGTCTTGTCAGGTTTGAACAACCTGGAGCAGGCTGGGAAAATCATAGTGGTTATATTTCTTTTTATTTTTGGGGGTGGTGGTCATTGCTTTAAACTTTTTTGAGGCTTAATTGACATACAACATTGTATTAGTTTCAGGTGCACAGAATGAAGTGACATTTGTATACATTGTGGAACCATCACCGCAGCTCTAGCCAACACCCATCACCACACAGCACAGTATGCTTTCATATTTATGATCTTTTTAAAGAATTCTTTCCTTCTTGATGTATTCAACAAATATTTATCTTTTTTTGATTTTTTGTTTTTGAGAGAGAGAGAGCATGCACATGATCAGGAAAGGGGCCGAGAGAGAGAGAGAGAGAGAGAGAAAGAGAGAATCCCAAGCAGGATTGGCACAGAGTCTGACCCGGGGCTTGATCCCATGACCTAAGCCAAAATCAAGAGTTGAATGCTCAACTGACTGAGCCATCTAGGCACCCCTATTCAACCAATATTTCTTGAGTTACTATTATCTCTGTATCTACTGTAGGTAGAGATTGGGTTAAAAAAATTTTTTTTAATGTTTATTTTTGAGACAGAGACAGCATGAGCAGGAGGGGGGAGAGAGAGAGAGAGAGAGAAAGAGAGAGAGAGAGAGACAGAATCTGAAACAGTCTGTGAACTGTCAGCACAGAGCCCAGTGCGGAGCTCGAATGCATGAACTGTGAGATCATGACCTGAGCTGAAGTTGGGTGCTTAAATGACTAAGCCACCCAGGCTCCCCAAGATTGTTTTATACAGTTTACAGATCAACTGACGGTTAGTGACTCAGTTAAGCAGGGAGAAAACAAAGCTTAGACTTAGGGCCTTCCTGTTTGAGGTTCAGTGATCTTTCTGATTTATCATGTGCTCGGTCTCCTGACTTCTGCTATAGGCTCAATTCCTCCAGAATTAAACTATGTACTCACAGCATGAAATAGTCATATAGATAGAAAAGGTCAAAGCTTCGATTTGAAGATTGTGGAGGGAGCATGCAGTTAGTGGTTGAATTTTTCACATTTTGCTTATGTCCATGTGATTATCCTGCACGTTTGCCATGCTGGCTGTTACTTATTTGAATATCACCTGGTTATGACTCCATCACGTTTCAGGCTGTGATACTTTTGTTTGTTGTTTATTTAAAAAAAATACCTTTTAATTGTGGTGAAGTACACACAAAGTGAGATTTACCATCTGAACCGGGTCGAAGTGTGTAGTTCAGTGGCCTTAAGAACATTCACATTGTGTGCATCCAGTCTCTAGAACTCTGTTAAACTGAAGCTTTGTACCCATTTTCCCTACTTCCTGGCAACCACTCTTTTATTTTCTGTCTCTGGCTTTGTTCTGGCAAAGACAGCATTCTGCAGCCGCTCTCTTTCTGTCCCTCCTGTTCTCCCAGTACAGTTATGCACATGCTTAGTCCTGCATATTATACATACTTTATGTTTCTTACATATACTCTTGTTTTGTCCTGGTATTATAATTGCCTCATTTAAAAATTTGATCATTTTTCTACGTGTCTAATGCTAATTTCCCCCTAAGTCCAGTGGCTTCTTATTAAAGGCTTTTATAGAGTCAAACCTATCAGACATTTCATGGTCTCCATGTTTTCTTGGAGACATTGCTCCTGAGCCCTCTGTTCTCATGCTCTTCCTATCTAGATGGGTTGCTTTCTAACAGGCTACCTTGTTTAGGGGCTGAATTGGCTGCTCAGCTTTGGAAACGGTGTTGGCCAGAGAACTAATCCAGCTCCTCACTGGCTCAGGTGTGGTTTATTCTTATGAACTCTTTTTTCAATTGTGGTCTGGGGCCAACCCTATGCCAGGTCATGGAAATGGGTCAGAGGGATGGTGTGGAGAGAGCACAGCACAAACCTCAGTTTCCTCCTCTAAAATCGGAATAAGAAAGTTTATTTCATAGAGTCCTTCTGAGAATCAGTTGCTGTAAGGTTTGTGAGGGCACTTAGTAAATGGTAACCCATGAGAGTAATAAAGTGTACCTACCATTACTTCTTTGCGGAAAACAGTAAGGTAGTTGTTACTGCACGTAGTATCCTGTGACACGTGCAGTCAGGTACCCTGATCTATAAGCTCTTACTATGTGGGAGTTGGGTGCTAGTTACTGTTATTCTTGGTTTCCTGCATCATGTCTGACACATGATATATGCTTGAAGGAATAAGGAAGTTGATGCCAGAAGAAAAGTACAGAAAGTAAGTCCCACAGAAGTTCACCGACGTGAGTGAGTGTGGTTATATGGAAAGATGGTAGGACGCTTTTATGTAGGCTTAATTTAAGGAAGAGCCTTCTAAAAATGGAACTTCTAACCATGGAATGAATGCCCAGTAGTGGAAGTACTGAATCATATGGTAAATTTATTTTTAATTTTTTGAGGAATCTCCATACTGTTTTCCACAATGGCTGCACTGGTTTGCATTCCCACCCGCAGAATGTGAAGGTTCCTTTTTCTTCACACCTTTGTCAACATTTTAAAATTTCTTGTGTTTTTTATTTTAGCCATTCCTATTTTACTCCCGTGGAATTTGAGAAACAATATAAATGAACAATACAGATAGAAAGAGACAAACAAAAACCAGATTCTTACTGTGGAGAACAAACTGGTGGGTGCTTGAGGGAAGGCGGGTGTGGGGATGAGTGAGGTAGATAAAGGGAATTCAGAGGCACTCATCCTGATAGGCACAGAAAAATGTGCAGAATTATATTGTGCACCTAAAACTGCAATAACATTGGAAGTTAATTATATTTGAACTAAAACAAAAATCAAAACAAAACAAAAAACTTAATGTCTGTGGTACATGTAATAAAAATATAATAATCTAGTATGTCTACACATTTTCAGAGTAATTTTACATTAATCCTTTCATTTAGTACCGTAAAAATAATAATACATGCTAAGCACTATTCTACATATATTATTAATATGTTAATTATTACATTATATTAATTATTAATATACGACACGTAAATTCATTTCATCCTCACAAAACCTGGGAGGCAGGTCACTGTTATTATCTCTATTAGACAATGAACTAAGGCAGCTAGAAGTTACACAGCTCCTCTGAGGTCACACAGCTTAAAAGTGGCAGAGCTGGGATTTGAATACATGCCTTACAAAGCCAGCATCTATGTCCTCCCGGCCACTGCACCACACGAAGAGAGGCAAACCTGATGCCTCCTGGCCCTGGTCGGAGCCATGCCCTCGTGAGGCAGGCACGAGACAATGGCTGTCTCTCTCTAGAAGGAAGCCGACCCTCCATTCTGGGTGGTTTTTGCTGTAATGGAATGCATATCTGGTATTGCCAGTTGTGAATGTTATATGCCATCCTCCAGTTTATGTATTTTTTTAAAGTTTATTTAGTTATTTTGAAAGAGACAGAGACGGGGCAAGTGGGGGAGGGGCAGAAAGCAAGGGAGACAGAGAATTCCGAGAGTGCAGATATGCAGGGTTAGAACCTGGGAAACTGTGAGATTGTGACCTGAGTCAAAACCAAGAGTTGGACGCTGAACTCACCGAGCCACCCAGGCGCCCCTGGCACTGTCCAGTTTTAAGTGTGTCAATGAAGTGAAGATATGCTTTAATATATATGTGTGTTTGTGTATGTTAAAGCAATGTTTACACCACACAAATCGGGAGGCTAGGTTTGGCTTGCATGCTCTGCAAAGATGTGGCCTCTAACTTCAAGGAAACATGGGGAAACACCACCTTTGCTGGCATGCAGGGAGAGGTCAGATGGCTTGCTTATGGTGAGAACAGTGAGTTGACTCTGGGCTTAATGAAGATCCTGCTTTCATCTTGCTGTCCTATCTGTTCTGTGCCTTGTTTATGTAAACACAGGTGAAGGAAGAAATAGCTGAAGAGGGAGCCACCCTCCCTTCTCATGGAACACATCTGGACATCCCCGTGGTGGATTAAAATGGCCCCGGGTCCTTTGTTATTCTTGTCATTGAGAGATGGAGTCTCTCCATCTGCTCTCCTAGTAATATGCTTGACCAAAAGAATGTGGCAGAAGCCATGTTCTGAGTCTCCTGAGATTAGTCATAAGAGGCCTTATAGCATCTGCCTATGCCTTTTGGTACCCTTGCTCTGGGCATGCTTTGTCTGGAACCTGGCCACCTGCTGTGAGAAGCCCAGGGCACATGGAGAGACATCTGGGCTCCCAGCCAGCAGCCAGAATCAAGTGCCAGGCACGCAGCCCGGGCTCCGGTGAAGTGAGGGCAGATAACCCAGTCCTGGACGTGAGCCCTCCCTCCTCCACTGCCCCAGCAGATGCCACATGGTTCAGATTTCAGCTCCCCGTTCCCGCCTCTTCTAAAGTTTTGACCCACAAAAAAATGTGAGGCAAATACTTATTTTAAACCACTACCTTTGGTGTAGTTTGTTGCACAGCAATACATAACTACAACAATACCTCTAAATATTTCACCTAGAGACCCACTCCCAAAGCTGCAGCCTCCTCTCCACCCTCTTTCTCTTCAGATTCTCCCACAGAAGTTTCATTTACTGCTGGGGCTTCACACAAGCCTGGTGGTACTGGGAAGTCATTTTTGTAGAAGAGGGCTGGGAAGTTCCATTTTCATATTGAATGCATTTGTCATTTGGACACAGCTGACAGGTAGAAACCCTCTGACAAAGGGGGTGAATGACATGTGAGTGTATGTCCCTGGCCATGGGATTTACTGTGCCCCCTCTGTGGGCCTCAGGAGGATGAGTAGAGTTGGAAGGATGAAAGAGGTCTCTGTAATGACTGCAGGCGCTGTTGGGATTTCACCTGGAGTCACAGCGCTGATTGAAAGGCCTTGTTGCGGGAAGAGACCAAACGCGAAGCGTGGCCCAGGGTTGCTGCATCGGACAGCCTGATACTGTGTGCGTGCCGGACAGCCTGTGTCTGTATCCCCCTGGTGGCCTGCCGTGTTCATCTCACTGTAAGTGCTGTGCCAGGGCTGGGGCCCTAAAAGTGAAAAATGTCCCTCTTTCTACAAAATGCTACAGACTTAGAGGATGTATGTGTGCATATACACTTGTATACATACATCTCCTTTATCTACACATGTGCATATATACCTACATACATGCATGTGCATACATTTATGTATATATGTAAACAATAAAGTGAATTTATTACTTGGGCTGAACTTTGTAGAGTATAAACAGTAAATGGCTTTATTCTTTTATTATTTCCTTGAGTATGCTTTATCTCATTTCCCTTTTTTGCCTCTGTTTTTTTTTAATGTTTGTTTATTTTTGAGAGAGAGAGCAAGCAGGCTCCAGGCTCTCAGTGCAAAGCCTGACACAGGCCTCAAACCCATAAACCATGAGATCATGCATGACCTGAGCTCAAGTCGTATGCTTAGCCCACTGAGTGACTCAGGTGCCCCTCCCTTCTTTGCCTTCTTTGTATCTTGGGCAGATTCCGTAGCTGTGCAATTCCTTGTAACTCTTTTTTGATTGACAGTGACCTTTCAGGTAATCAGAAACCTAATTCTGTCCTTTCTAAAACTTCTAGATCTTGTCTAATTTAAAGCTTCTCTTCTCTCAGAGCAGGTTTAGCTGGTGGCTTGGTGACCAATGTGATCTATTTCTTCTTTTTGTATTTTCATGTTTCCCCTTGCTGCTTCATGTTCCTTGGCGGCTTGGGCGTGGTGTGGGAGAGACGAGGCCAGGCACTGGATGCTATAGGAGCAGGGGGCGCAATGATTTACGTGACTGATGGTCTGTAAGACAGGCGTGCACTCCTTCGACTGTAGCAAGTGTCCAGATGCTACACGAGGCACGTAGGTAGGTCCTCATGCCCAGTACCACCCCTGCACCTCCAGTGTCAGGATTTTTGCAGTGCAGTTTCGGGTGGGGGCCACATTCTCTGAATGACTCCTGTCCCTCTGAGGTCAGTCCAGAGGCATCCAGCCCTCTAGTGCAGGATCTCATCAGGTTGCTCCAGCTCTGCTCTGTACCCTCTGTGCCTTGCACTTGGCCCACAGGAAACATGCAGCCCAACACTACTCCCCTGCTGCCCACTGCCCTTTCCCTGCCATCCTGGCTGAACAGCCCTGTGTGGCCAGGCTCCTCCAGGTGGGAGGCAGGTTCCAGCCTCTCTCTGTTCATGTGTCGTCTAACTCAGGCTCTCCCAGGAATGCTGTAGGCTTCACTTGGATCCTGGCTGCTGTGAGGCCTGTGCTTTGGTGGCACAGTAAGCATCCTGCTGCAGAGCAGAACTCCGTGCACCTCCTCCTGCAACTACCCCAGGATCTATAGATTATGTTCTTCAGGTCTTTTCTCCAGCCCCTTGGTTAAGAAAGGCCAAGAACTTTCTATTCCTTTCCATTTCCAGTGTTCTTTTACACAGCCTGGATGGCCAGGTGGGCTTCAGCTTCTTGCTAGAATGTGTGGGTACTTACCTGATGTCCTCAGTGTTAGCCCAGATTCTAAGATAATGGGAAATGTCCCATTAAATACAAACTCTTCCCAACCACACTGATAACTGTTAACAGGAGCCAGGCGCTAAACAAATCCAAGGGGAGGAAGAGGCAAGAATGCCTCAGGTGGCCACGCATCAGGGAAAAGCAAGCTCTAGAAGGACCAGTGGGGTTTCATCAGGGAGGACAGCAAGGAGGGAATTCTAGGCAGACACATGAGAACAAGCTTGGTGACAGAGTTTGGTGGACTCTAAGCTCAGCAAGTCTGCAAGTCGGGTCTGCGAGGGAGGAGTGGCCGTCAGGACTGCAGAGGCCAGCTTGCCCAGGGGAGCGGTGGGCAGGAGGGCCGCTGACCAGCCATAAGTATGTGGTGCTGCCATATCCTTTGCCAGTCACAAGGGCCTTAGGAAAGGAAGCAGGGAGATCAGTTAAGAGACTTATGCCTTGCATGCATGAAGGATAATGAAGGCCTGTTTTAGGCAAGCCAGACATGGAGAGGATGGCTGGTTGGAGCTAGAGCTTTAGATAGAACCCAGTGACCGACTAGCTGTGTGGTACTCAGGGCTATGGAGAGGGGGCAAAACCTTGTCTGGGTCCCCCAGGTAATAGCAGTTACCTTCAGAATGTTACTTCTTTTCCTCCTCCTTCGATACCGAGTTGTCTTGTATACTTGACTCTCTCCAAGAGGGATGTTGCTGTGTTCCTCCCCAGAGGGGTGACAGACACTGGTAAGTAGGTGGCAGAGTATTTACTTGATTGTGGTTGATCACATTCATATGGTTACAACCATTTTTAGCCACCTCAGTAAGACTGAGTGAAGTCGGTCTATGGACTGTTTTTATAAAACTCTAACCTGAGAAAATGCAAAGAGCTCTTATTTTTAAGCAGTTATTATTTGTACAGCTGGTTTGGCAATCAATCATGAACTACCTGTGACATTTCTTCTCTTGTTATCTGGAATTGGTATTTAAGTCTATAAATCCACTCACCCCACCCCTCAGGGCTCTGCTCCTCGGTTTCCAAGGTGACACAGCTAGCTGGCAGGGAGACTAACCTGTGCTGAATTGTTCGTCGATACCATAGGAGGCAGCTCTGAGGAATGCCAGGCATTTTAAACCTAGTAAAATTCAGGCTTCTTTTAGAAGGAAAAAATATTTCAGACCCAACGTAATGACCTAGATAATTTTAAGTTATAACATCAATTCAGCAGGTGTGGAGAACATTTGAGTGTACTGGATATGTTACATTACTTTATGTACTTCCATTCAGACCGAATAAGACTATGAGCTCTTAAGCTGCCAGGCCTGCAGGACATCGAATCTTATTACTGTTCTCTGCATATCAGCTAACACATCTACTAAAGGTTGTGCAAAGGCCTTGGGAGAGTCCTAGGCAGTGACAAAGCATGTAAGCCTTTGGTCCTACTATTTGTCAATGAAATGATCTTGTCCAAGTTCTCAAGGCCAAGTTAATGTCTATTTCTCTGCTCCCTCAAGACCACGTCTGGGGACCAGAAATCCCTAGGATCCAGTTCTCCAAGGTGTGCTCTGCACCCATGTATCCCCATCTCCTGCGCCTCGTCCTTATGGGGGTGGACATGGATTTCTACTACGTGATGGACCTTCAGAGGTTTTTGTCCTTCCATAGTTGGGTAAACATGACAGCACTTTTTCTGTTTCTTCCTCTCTCCCTAGTAAGGGCCTTTTCCTCTTCCATCCCCCTCTTATATACTCAGCATATGTCCTCAGTCAGTGAAGTTTTTACAGAAAGCCCTGTGTGACGTGTTCATCAAGCAGTTTCAGTATGGCCCCACAAACACGCCTGACGTGAGAGAACGCAAAGTGCCTGGCTACTTTCTGGAATGGAAGTGGTGGGCGATACAGACACAAAACACAACATCTCAGTAAATCCTTTTACCTCTTGTACAATCATAAAAGTAAGTAAATGTTTTTTAATGCCTCTGGCCCTTAACACAATAATAAACATAATATTATTACTCAAACAGAAACAAATACACAGTCCAATAAGATTTATATTAACAATGTTACTTATATAAGATGATGGTATTTGAAAAAAAAAATTTGTTCCAGATCCACCCTGGCTCTGATTGCCCAAGGCCTGGGTCTTTGGAGGTCAGCATGAGTGTACTCTTGCGTTTGGTGTCATGAAGACTCAGTTTGCCCACATTTTTTCTGTTTTAACTACTGTGACCTCTTTTCAAATAATCAGCTGTGATGCGATTTGGACTTTACATTGTGCCAAAATCATTATGCTGTACTCTTATCATTATTTTTGAGACAATTAAAGTAGTACCAATTGTAACCAGCTCCATCACCAGCCTCACACAAGCTTGGACACAGAAATCGTGTGGTCAAGTCTGGTTTTTAATGGCCATTAACATAAGCCCATATGTACTCATCATTTCAAAGACCATTGCAACACAAATAGAAAATTAAGAAGTTTTTGGACTGAATGCTTCAAATTCTGGACACCTATGAATCTTAGGCCCATGGAAGCCAGTTTGGAAACACTGCTGTGGTTGCATGAGTATGAGCTTGAGTCAGACAGAGCTGAACTTGAATTCTGCCTCAGTTTCCACCTCTGTAGTATAGTAATGATAATACTTACCTTCTATATTAGTTTTCTAGTGCTTCCATAACAAAGTACTAACAACTAGGTGGCTTAGAACAATAGAAATATATGATCTCACAGTTCAGGAGGCTAAAAGTTTGAAATCAAGGTGTTTGTAGGGCTGTGCTCATTCTAAAGACACCAGAGAAAGATCTTCTTTATGCTTCTCTCTTAGTCTCTGGTGGCCTCACCCATTCCCTGGCTTGTAGATAGATTACTCCAATCTTCATCTTCACATGGCTTTCTTCTGTGTCTTTACATCATCTTCATCTTCCCTCTGTCCAAGCTTCCCCTTTCTATAAAGACACTGATTATGGGATTGGCAACCCCTGTACCTCACCTCAATTTGATTATCTCTATAAAGACCCTGTTTCCAAATGAGGTCCCATTCTGAGGCACTGGAATAGGACTTCAGCACCTTTCTTAGGGGCTGGGCACATAATTCCAACCATAACATCATCCTTTGCTGTTCTCAGATAGAGATAATGGATTTAAACTGCTAGGCGTCAGGCTCTTGGTTTTGGCTCAGGTCATGATCTCACAGTGTGTGAATTTGAGCCCTGCATTGGGTTCCGCACTGTCAGTGGATTCTCTCTCCCTCTCTCTCTGCTCCTCCCCTGCTCATGCTCTGTCTCTCTCTTTTTCTCTCAAAATAAATGAACTTTATAAATGAGCCTGACAGGCTCATTTTAAATGCTTAATAAGGAGCAGTAAGTGTGTTCTTAATAGGATGGCTCATTGCCCCTCCCAGAGACATGGTGATATTTACATTCAGCACCGGGCTGTAGTTAGGGATTTCTGACACTACAATGTATCGGTGAGAGAAAGGCCCTTCATTATAGATCAAATCCCACTAAAATATTTATGTACTGTCAAGGCTAAAGCTGTCACATTTCTTTATCTACATGTTAGTTTTCAAAAATCGCTTTGGACCAAATTGTGAATCTTTTGATCTCATTCACTACTCTATCTCCACTATCCAACAGCTGCTGAGCAAATACCAGCCTCTCAGCCCTTTCAATTTAGGCTGTGAGGTTCTTTTGCTTTAAAGAAGCAGGCTTCTATCTATCTGTCTACCTATCATCTGTATATCTATATATCTATATCTATATATGTGTATGTGTATATGTGTGTATAAATATATACTTTTTTCTTCTTTACTTTTTTCTTTCATTGAATTTTGGGACTGAATCTGATTCTCCCACAAATTAAGAAAATTAATGCCAATCTAAGGGCAGTGAAATGTGAAACCCAGAAAGAAAACTTTGAAGGAAAGGGAATATGTGTGATAAGCATTTGTGGGCATGGCCAACCGTGTCCAAAGACTGAAAGTTTCTGTGTTTGAGTACTGGGCTGTCATATTCGATGCAGATTAGAGTCCCAAAGGAACTCAGAACAGTGGCCCTTGCCTCACGGACATAAAAAATTTTCCTTATGGAGTCTCATGCCCATTAAAGCAAGGAATGGAGCCTAGCTCATCAGGCTGGCTGAGGGTTTTTATGTGGTGGAGGGAGAGTGGAGGACCAGCTTTATAGAATGCCCTATCAGGTAGATACACATTTGACACAAGAACGCTGAGTTATCAAGTTTTCTCCAAGGGCAGCCATATATCTCGGGAATCCGGAGCCAAATTATATTTGACATTTCATTTAAAGCCTGAGACATCTTGATGTTAAACCAGAGTCTAAGAGTGCTAAAGTACGGGGCCGTTCAATTTGACAGAGAGGATGTTTCTATTCCTATCTCACCTGCATGGGTAATAGACAAGTCCTGATGGTTCTTCCTTATTTCATCCAGATGAAAATCACTGAGTTAGCTCTCTGCCAAAATGACACTAGCCGAAGTTATTTTCTCTCTGGCAGTGTGCAGAGAGCACATCTGGAGCTACTTGGAAGCTACATTGTGCCTGGTATTATTTATGCAGTTGGTAACAAAGCTCTATTTACTTGGCTTACTTTCCGGATTGAAGAGGTATGGGTGTGTGTGAGTGGGAAATACGTGAGCAAGACTCATCAGGTGACATTTCCTCCAGATGAAAGAGGGACGGGAGGAGGTGGAGGCTGGGAGAATTGCCATTAAATTGGGGCGGCAGTGATTCCCATATCCCGCTTTCCTTTTTATGAGAATTTTGTGCTACTTGTCCTTGTGGGTTTTGGAAAAAGGGCAGGGAGGACAAAAAGGGACAAAAAGAGGGCTATTTAGTGTTTTTGAAAAGTGTGGAAATACTTTATTGTGTAAAAATAAGAAAACATTAGATAAGTTACCATGGTGGTGTATAATTCATAGATAAATGTGTGTATGTGCTCCATCTTTATTCATATATTTTCTTACTGAGAGAGGACAGGATCAAAAACATTTAAAGATAGCTAGCCAATGGCCTGTACGGGTTGGTATGTTTATTGCCTTAGGAAATTAGAGAAACAGAGTCAGCCCATCTGCTAGTCAGGAATTATTTTAGGAGTACCTAGTATGTAAACAGCCCCATGCTAAACTTTACAATAGAAACAAAGAACCATGCATTATGGTCTTCACCCTCAAAACACTCCATAATGGGAAAGAGGGAGAGGGATAGGTTGAGTCCCTGGCGAGTTGCCAGGGGCTGTGAACATGCATCCCTGTATCCGTGTTCATGGTCCCTGTGGAGCCTCCCAAGTGGCAGGGGGTCCAGAATAGTGGGCGGGGAGGAGTGAGTGATCTAAGTAAACAAACAAATGAGAAAGTGCTCTGTCAGACTGAAGCTGAGGGAGAACTCAAAATGCAATGGGTTACAGTGGTCACAGAGAACTCTTGGAAGAAAAGGAAAAACTTAGGAGCCATGAGCCCTGTTTTATCTGTGGAATTCTCCAGGTGCAGCCAGTTTCTTTTCCAGAGACCCCAAACAGGACCCACTGGCCAAAACCAAAAGGCTTCTTGAAGGATGAGAGCAGACACATCAACCCTCAAACACCATCTGTCCTGGTGCATTTGTGCTCCAAAATGTCCGTTTTGCCTCATTTATCACCTCTCTTTTTAAAACTATTCCTATAATGTTACAGCCCAATGTTACAGCACCAATAGAGGGGTATTGTTGAGTTTTAGAGAAAACAAAAACAAACAGCACACTCTCCTCACCCAGAAGTCAACATGGTTAGCACCTCGTTGCCGATCCATCTGTGCATATTTATACCAAAATGAGATCATACTGTACAGACTTATCTGCAACCTGCTCCTTTTTTCAGTAATATGTCTTACCTTTCCATTTTATTAAATTGCAAACTCACCAAATATTCTCTCAAAGGACATTCACTCGGCTCTTGTAGTTGGTTCTGTTGTCAGTCCAGGACCACACTGAGTAGCCTGTTATATCTCATCAGCAGGGGCACACTCCAGCTGGCTTGTACTGTGCACAAGGAATTTTGTGAGCTATTTGATACCACAAAGATAGCTTGAAATCACCATTGTAGGGGTGTTGACTGCATGGAAATTGGCAAATAGTTGCAAACCGGGCTTCCCCATCGCTCTGAACTCGTGATACCAGCACACCTTTGATGCTGGTATCATTTAATTTAGTGCAGCACTCCCCACCCTTTCTGTCTTATGCTACTGCCTTGCTAAAGAGAGCAGGTCAGTTGTCCTGCAGAATGTGCTACAATCTGGATTTGACTGGCTTTGCAGTGCCCCTTGGCACACACGTCTCTCACATCTCGTGTGTTTCCCATATACTGGAAATTATGCCAAAAAGCGTAACGCATTCAAGTTAAACATTTCTGGCTAATTTTAGTTGATTTTAGAGATATAATATCGTAGTATGCCAGAAGACATATTTGTTGACCCATCACTAGTGATACTAACTGTGACCCCAGGGTTAAAATAAAGGCAATTCAATCCCTCTGTTGTAGAATTAATTTTTAATTTTCTCTTGAGACTAGAAAGTAATCTGTTTGGTATCATTGGGTGTTGTATGAATGCATTACTACAAACCATTCACCTACTTGTTTTAACACCAACTAATAATCCTTCCTTGAAGCAGTTAATTTAGTTAGAGTTTCTAAAAGGCTTTAAAAACACCACTCCTCCTTCATTTGCTAGCTGATGTTCTGATGTAAAGAACAAATTTCCTTCAGAAAGTAGGCTATTTTTATTATCCTGAAACCAGATGCCACCAGAAAGACAAGATAAATTATCAATTGTTTTATATCCCAATTTTCAAAGAGAGGAGTTGTGCAAGTACTTACCTCAAATGGTGACAAATGTGATATCTGTGACTTTCTCTTCTATAGTATCATTATGTACTCATTGATTTTTATTGATTCAATCTGTTTCAATCCACTAAACTCATTATTCTTTCTGAGGTTTGGATTGTCACAACTTTGACCAGTTGTAGCCTTTCCACATTGACTCCTGAATCTGTTTGGCACAGTCCTGTTACTCTTCACAGGCTCCCATGCTTTCTGATACAACACAAAGTCCCAAGCTCATCTTGTTCCTTTTTCTCTCCCAGACTGGAATCAGCCATTTCTTCAGGGGCCTTGGTTTCTTTCCATGGGGAATGGTAATAGAAGCCATAATCTGGGTACCAGGGATGTGGGTTGCTGTTGAGATTGCATTGCTTCTGGAATCTTTCAGGGTCTTTGAATATATAATTAAAAAGTCATGAGCTCATATTCATAATATAAATTTAACTTTTAACATTGAAGTGTTCTTACTCTTTATACTTGTGTTCTTTTTATACTGTTTTGGTTCCTAAAATATCATCACATAATTACTTATTTTTATATTAAAAAGTTTGAAAATACCAGTTGTATGACAAACAGGGTAATTACTGAGGAAGGTTTATTTTTGTGTATGTGGTTATTTTTTTCCTTAGAATAGCTAACACTAAGTCTTTACAATCAAAATACTATATTTTCAAGTCCTTTGAATTAAATCCTGTCACTTTTACCAGTGATGCATAGTTTTGTTTGTTTCAATTTGTTTTCAATTTGAGGCTTTTTTCCCCAAAATTTAATTTTTTGAGAAGTCACTGTATCAACATAATTCAAAGGTCAGAACAGTACACGATATATACACAGAAGTCTTGCTTTCATTTTCCTGTCATCAATTTCATGTACTTATTTAATAATTAGTTTCCTGTTTATCATTCCAATATTTCTTTTTTTAATGCATCTTCCCCCATCATAAGCTATGTACATCAGTCTGTGTCTTGCTTTTTGTTATTGTACAATATTATTGGTGATCTTTCCAGATCAGTACATGAATATCGTCCTCATTCTTTTTTTGCCTTTACAGAACCTCCCTTCTTAGGACAAGGCTAACTCTGTTGTTTGGGGACCCCAAAACAAGGCCAGAGACAAGGCAGAGTGGGAAATGCCAGGTTTATGCCAGCTCGGAAGAAGGGCATGTTTGGTATTGGAAATGTTTTCTCAGCTTATACCAGAGAGATTACCTTCCTTCTTAGGGGCTAACGCTTTCTGCCACAACTGCGTCCTGCTTACTCAGTATGACAAGGTGCAGAGCTCGCTCTGCTCTGGTAAGCCTGCAAATGAGAAAGGCCAGCATTCCTTAGCTAGCGTCACGGTGTCCAAAGGATCTGATGATTGACGGGAGGTTAATGAGGTCAGACTGCGTCTCCTGTTGGAAGGAACCTTATGGTTGGTCTCACTGAAGTTGTTCCTTATGATCAGGTCCTAAAGTTTTGTGCTTAATTGATGAAAATGGGCTGATACAGAGTACAGGAATACCAAATTCATAGCCATGTTCATTTATTACTTCATTTATTCTATATACATTTATTGACTACTATTTTCTAGCAACTTAGCTAGGCTCTGAATATGTAAAGCAAAATAAGATATAATTGTGTTTGAAGGATCCTCTAGTATAGGGCACTGGTCCCCCAGTGTTTTAAATCTCACACCTCAGCACTAAACACTTTTCGACATATCTCCCAATTATCTTTATTTATTCCTAACACTTTGCCACTCTAATATGAACATAATGAAACTTACACAAAAATACACCTTACGAAGAGTTTATAAAAATATAAATAGTGATTTTTTTCTCTCAGAATGATTTTGTGAAAACTGTCGAATAGAATACCAATGTGATATGGGTTAATGCAAGTTGTTAGGCATCCAAGTAGAAGTTAGACAGGTTAAAACAGAATTTGTCAAGGGTCTTCTTACCTGGGTATCTAGGTATCAGAATCTTGCCTCTAATGTTAACTTGGAGTTGTCTAGTTCAGTTAAACCAAGTAGACCTTTGCCTTTTTTAATCTAAGACTCAAGGAGACAATACAAGTATTTGGGAGTGTGTGACCATATGTAGTACCTACCACCTGTTTAAAGGCAAAAGGTCCTGAAATTGTTACCCAGTTCATCTGCCATAAGAAACTGCTGATGATCCTAATTGCTGTGGTTAAGGGGATAGTTTGGATCCACCTTTGGATTTCTTCTGGATATTTCTTCTGGATATCCTTCTATGAATTAATGTTAGTGTGTCTTACTCTTGATTCAGATGTACTATTACTGAGGGATAGTCTATGCTTAAACATTCAAAATAAAGCCTTTAAATACTGAAACTCTATTTGTTAAGTTTGATGAAGACCACCTCCCTGGTGGTCTCAGATTTGCTGCCTTCAGCTCTGTGATGCTGCAACTTTTGTGACTTGGGCTTCTTGGCAAAGAGATTCTCTGCACTGTGGTGCTCATAGAGCCCTAGGAGTGAGGGTGGGATGGTCAACTCCATTGCAGAAAGACCTGTTTCCTTCCTGAAGTCTTGGTTGAAAAGTGAGTTCCCTCATCATGGAAAACATAAGCACTATGACATTTTCTGCAGACATTATTAAGCATTTCCATAGCAACAGTGGATTAGGACACTGAGTTAATCACTCATGCCCAATATTTTGTCAGTTACAGTAATATAGAAGTATTAGTGCTAAATCAGAAATGTAAACTTTTTTTAAAACTTCAGGCTTGCTGTCTTAAGTTTGTAGAGAAATTTAAAGAAAGTAGTTTTCAAGTGTCCTACAGGTGACTTGTTTATAGAATAAATAAATGAATATTTTTTTAATTTCCACAGTTGTTTGCAGGTAAACAAGTGACACTAAGAAGTTTGGAAATTATTTAAAGATATATTTAAATATCTCTTACTCTAGCCCTCAGAATTTACTTTGCAATATTAATTACTTAGCAAAAGTTCCTTCACAGGTAACTTAAAAATGAGACTTCAGCCTGAGTCAGAATTCTTCAGATTTAAGTGGCACAATCCAAATTACAGAAGGCTGGATGAACTTTGAGGCTTGATTTAGGGGTAAGCAATGAGCCAAGCCTGGTGATGAGAGGGAAGGCCTTCTAACATAATATCTTGGCAGGCTCAGTTCTCTCTTTATGGGCTCTGCTTAGCTCTCTCTTGTGAGCCCCATTTGCAATATTAATATAATAACATCCGCATACATATATTTATAGGGTGCTTCTTTTCCAAGGAGGAAAGACATTAAGATTAAGCCAAGTATTTTTATTTCCCCAGCCATATTATGGGGGGAAAAAAAAGCAACAAAACAACAATTTCTTTTCTTGCCTCTGGGATGGAAAGCCTCAGTTATCTTCAAGTCACCAATTCATGCTGGAGATAAAGGTAACTGAAATTATAGCATCATTTTTAAAATATTTTATTGTCAGGTAGGTTTCCATATAACACCCAGTTCTCATCCCAACAAGTGCCTTCCTCCATGCCCATCATCCCTCTTCCCTCCTCCCCCACCCCCATCAGCCCTCAGTTTGTTCTCAGTATGCAAGAGTCTCTCATGGTTTTCCTCCCTCACCCTCCCTATTTTTCCCCTTCCCCTTGCCCATGGTCCTCTGTCAAGTTTCTCATGTTCCACTTATGAGTGAAAACATGTGGTATCTGTCCTGTTCTGCCTGACTTATTTCACTTAGCATAACACCCTCGAGTTCCATCCACATTGCTACAAATGGCCAGATTTCATTCTTTCTCATTACCATGCAGTATTCCATTGTATACATACACCACATCATCTTGATCCATTCATCATTTGGTGGACATTTAGGCTCTTTCTGTGATTTGACTATTGTTGAAAGTGCTGCTATGAACATTGGGGTACACGTGCCCCTATGCACCAGCACTTCTGTATCCCTTGGATAAATTCCTAGCAGTGCTAATGCTGGGTTATAGGGGAGTTCTAATTTTTGGAAGAACCTCCACACTGTTTTCCAGAGTGGCTGCACCAGTTTACATTCCCACCAACAGTGTAGGAAGGTGCCTGTTTCTCCACATTCTTGCCCGCATCTATAGTCTCCTGATTTGTTCATTTTAGTCACTGTGACCGGTGTGAGGTGGTATCTCTGTGGTTTTGATTTATATTTCCCTGATGATGAGTGACGCTGAGCATCGTTTCATGTGTCTCTTGGCTATCTGCATGTCCTCTTTGGAGAAGTGTCTGTTCATGTCTTCTGCCCATTTCTTCATTGGATTGTTTGTTTTTTTGGTGAGTTTCTTATAGATTGTGGATACTAGCCCTTTATCTGATATGTCATTTGCAACTATCTTTTCCCATTCTGTTGGTTGCCTGTTAGTTTTATTGATTGTTTCCATTACTGTGCAGAAGCTTTTTATCCCAATAGTTCATTTTTGCTCTTGATTCCCTTGCCTGTGGGGATGTGTCGAGTAGGAAATTGCTGTGGTTAAGGTAAAGGGGGCTGTTTTCTGCTTTCTCCTCTAGGGTTTTGATGGTTTCCTGTCTCCCATTCAGGTCCTTCATCCATTTTGACTTTATTTTTGTGTATGGTGCAAGAAAGACCTACTTTCATTCTTTTGCATGTTGCTGTCCAGTTCTCCCAGCACCATCTGTTAAAGAGGCTATCTTTTATCCATTGGATACTCTTTCCTGCTTTGTCAAAAATTAATTGGCCATACATTTATGGGTCCAATTATGAGTTTTCTATTTTATTCCATTGGTCTATGTGTCTGTTTTTGTGCCAATACCATACTGTCTTGATGGTTACAGCTTAATTGTAGAGGCTAAAGTCTGGGATTGTGATGCCTCCCATTTTGGTTTTCTTCTTCAATATTACTTTGGCTATTCGGGGTCTTTTGTGGTTCCATACAAATTTTAGGATTGTTTGCTCTAGCTTTGAGAAGAATGCTGGTGCAATTTTGATTGGGATTGCATTGAATGTATAGATTTCTTTGGGTAGTAATGACATTTTAACAATGTTTATTCTTCTAATCCATGAGCATGGAATGTTTTTCCATTTCTTTGTGTCTTCTTAAATTAACTTCGTAAGTTTTCTATGGTTTTCATCATACAGATATTTTACACCTTTGGTTAGGTTTATTCCTAGGTATTTTATGTTTTTTTGTGCAATTGTGAATGAGATTAGTTTCTTGATTTCTCATTCTATTGCTTCATTATTGGTGTGTAAAAATGCAACCGATTTCTGTATGTTTTGTACCCTGCAACTTTGCTGAATTCATGGATCAGTTCTAGTAGGCTTCTGGTGAAGTCTGTTGGGTTTTCCATGTAGAGTATGATGTCATCTTCAAAAAGTGAAGGTTTGACTTCATTTTTGCTGATTCTGATGCCTTTTATTTCCTTTTGTTGTCTGATTGCTGATGCTAGGACTTCCAGAACTGTGTTAAACAACAGTGGTGAGAGTGGACATTCCTGTCCTCCTCCTGATCTCAGGGGAAAAGCTCTCAGGTTTTCCCCATTGAGAATGATATTAGCCATGGGCCATAAAATTGCTTTTATGATGGTTAAGTAAGTTCCTTCTATCCCGACTTTCTTGAGGGTTTTTTTTTTAATTAAGAAAGTATGCCGTATTTTGTCAAATGCTTTTTCTGTATCTATCTACAGGAAAATATGGTTTTTATCTTTTCTTTTGTTAATGTGATGTTCACATTGATTGATTTGTGCATACTGAACCAGCTCTGTAACCCAGGAATGAATCCCACTTGATCATGGTGGATAAAACTTTTTTTTTTTAGTTTAAAAATTTTATTTATTTTTTTTACTTTATAAAGTTTCATATTTTTTTAACATATGCAATTATTTTCCATCATTTACAATACAGTAGTTGCAATGACACTCAAAACAGAAAAGCAAAGTAAAAAATCAAAACACCAACTTCTGTTTCATGTAATTAGACTTATACAGAAATTAAAAGATTAAGTAACAACTAGTTAATCACCTAATTTCACAGCTATCTGAAGTGGCAATCGTTATATAGCAGCTTATCTATGGTACATTCAAGATAAATGATACAATATATTACTTGTTCATAGGCTACAACACAGCCTGCGTAATACCTTTCCTTAAATTCCACCTCTATACTACAATATGCTTGAGGTCCATGCAAAAAAGTAG